>NW_016923644.1:0-694 GCF_001483705.2 Eufriesea mexicana | reverse complement strand
CATCCTTGCATAAGTGTGGAGGAAAGATCCTTTTGGCGTACTATAGCCATTGCAATGCTGTAGTATCTGGCCGGAAAGTTCAATTTTATACACATTTTTGTATAATATCGTGGTGAGTTAACTTTCTTGCATCAATAAGGCGGAATGATTCTATTGGCGTGTTGTAGGCATTGCAACGCTATAAAATCTGGCTGGAAAGTTCAATTTTATTGATACTTGCGTATAATATCATGTTGAGCTAACTTTCTTCCATAAATCAAGAGGAAAGATTTTGTTGGTATGCTATAGGCATAGCAATGCTATAGAATCATGCTGGAAAATTCAATTTTATTGACATTTTTGACGAATTTCGCGGTGAGCCTACTTCCTTGCATATGTAAGGAGGAAAGATACTTTTTGCGAGCTATAGCCATTGCAATGCTGCAGAATCGGGCTGGGAAGTTCAATTTTATTGACGTTTTCGACAAAAATCGCGGTGAGCTAACTTTCTTGCATAAACAAGAAGGAAAGATTATACTGGCAATCTATAACCATTGCAATGCTATAGAATCTGGCCGGAAAATTCAATTTTACTGACTTTTTCGAATAATATTGTGGTGCGCTACCTTTCTTGCATAAATAAAGAGGGAACATTCTTTTGGCGTGCTGTAACCATTGCAATGATATGGAATGTGCCTGGCAGATTCAATTTTAT
>NW_016923643.1:0-536 GCF_001483705.2 Eufriesea mexicana | reverse complement strand
GCTTTGACTTTCGTGGTATACACCGCTATTCGATGCATTTCAGCACTCTCCTGTGCTCCACCACAATCTGCTCGTCGCTGGGGAGGCCAGCAACAGTGGCCCTGCCGCGATATCTTTAGTGAAGCTACGTCAGTTATGTTACGTTTGAATTGGTTAGGAGAGGATATCGTTGACTTTTGCGATATACACTGAAGTCCGATGGATTTCTGTCCTCTACAGTGCTCTACTATACTCTGCTCATGCATGGGGAGGCCAGTAATAGTGGTTTCGGCACGTTAGGTTGAGCTAGGCTACATTTGGTTTGGTTATGTTAGTTTGTGTTAGGTCTGGATACCTTTGACTTACGTGATATACGCTTGCCGCGGCGTTCTGCGCTGTAGCTTATTCTGGTTGGCTATGGGAAGGACAGCAGTATCGGTCTCGGTACGTTTGTCTGAGTTAAGTTGCGTTACGTTATATTACGTTTGGACAGACAAGGGGAGGCTAGATTTGACCTTTGTGCTATACACTGGTGTTCGGTGGATTTCTACAACCTA
>NW_016923642.1:0-295 GCF_001483705.2 Eufriesea mexicana | reverse complement strand
GCAATGCTACAGAATCTGGCTCGAAAATTCAATTTCATTGACATTTTCGACTAATATCGTGGTCAGCTAACATACTTTTCGAAATAAGGAGGAAAGATACTATTGCCGTGCTATAGCCATCACAATGCAATAGAATCTGCCCCGAAAATTCAATTTTAATATCATTTTCTTCTAATTTCGTTGTGTGGTATCTTTCTTGAATAAATAATGAGGGAAGACACTATTGCCGTGCTATAGCCATTACAATGCTATAGAATCTGCATCGAAAATGCAACTTTATTGTCATTTTCGGCTA
>NW_016923641.1:0-477 GCF_001483705.2 Eufriesea mexicana | reverse complement strand
GCTAATATCGTGGTGAGTTACCTTTCTCGTTTAAATACGAAGGAAAGATTCTATTGGCGTGCTTTAGGCTTTACAATGCTATAGAATCTGGCTGGAAAGTTCAATTTCATTGACTTTCAGGACTAATATCGTGGTGAGCCAACGTCCTTGCATAAGTAAGGAGGAAAGATACTTCTGGCGTGTTATAGCCGTTGCAATGCTGCAGAAGCGGGCTGGAAAGTTCAATTTTATTGACATTTTCGATTAATATCGTAGTGAGCTAGCTTCCTGCCATAAGTATGGAGGAAAGATCCTTTTGGCGTGCTATAGCCGTTGCAATCATGTAGTAATCCTGTAGAATCTGGCAGGAAAATTAAATTTTATTGACATTTTCGTCTAATATCGTGGTGAGTTATCTTTCTTGCATAAATCAGCAGCAAAAATTTATTGGCGTACTGTTGCCATTGCAATGCTATAGAATCTGGATGGAAAATTCAA
>NW_016923640.1:0-919 GCF_001483705.2 Eufriesea mexicana | reverse complement strand
ACATACATACATCCTTACATGCAAAAATCCATACATGCATACATCCATACATCCATACATCCACACATCCATCCGTCCATCCATCCATGCATCCATACACACATCAACACGCACACCCATACATACACGCATTCACTCATCCATACATACATCCATACATACATTCTTACATACATCCATACATACGTCCATACATACATCCATACAAACATCCATACATACATCCATGCATACATCCCCGTATCCATCCATCCTTCCATACATCCATCCATCCATACATCTGCCCATCCATAGATCCACCCATCCATACATTCATCGAAGCATAAACATATCCATTCATACACACATCCATGTGTACATCCATACATCCACTCGACAATGCACCCATAAAATCGCCCAATCGTACTTCTATCATTCGATACAACCATCCATCCATACATCCATACATGTATGAATCCATACGTCCATACATCCGTACATTCGTCCATCCGTACCAAAATCCATCCACACTTCCGCCCCATCCATACAGCCATCCATTCATACATACATCCATACATACATCAATACATCCATACATCAACCCATAGATTCATCCGTACATTCGCCCTTTCATACACGCATCCATACATCCGTCCATCCATCCACCCATACATAAATCCATCTAACCACACATCCATCCATCCATACATCCATACATATAAACATCCATTCATACATACATCCGTAGATCAGTCCATCCACACATCTGTCCATCCAGACATCCATCTATCGACACAGCCATCCGTCCATCCATCCATCCAACCGCACAACCATCCTTCCATCCATCCATGCATCCATATGTCCACCCATTCATGCATCGATCGATCCATACATCCGTCCATCCATACTTCAAACCAACAGTGCATCCATCCATACATAC
>NW_016923639.1:761-1004 GCF_001483705.2 Eufriesea mexicana | reverse complement strand
GGAAGAAATATCCTATCGGCGTGCTATAGCCGTGGCATTGCTATTGAAACTGGCTGGAAAATTAAATTTTATTGACACTATCGACTACTGTCGTGGTGAGCTACCTTTTCCGCCTAAATATTGAGAAAGGATACTATTGGCGTGCTATAGCCACTGCACTGCTATAGAATCTGGATGGAAAACCCATTTTTATTGTCATTTTCGACTGATGTCGTGGTGAACTAACTTTCTTGCATAAATAAG
>NW_016923639.1:0-619 GCF_001483705.2 Eufriesea mexicana | reverse complement strand
GGAAAGGTTCTACTGGCGTACTATAGGCACTGCAATCCTATAGAACCTTTCTGGAAAATTCAGTTTTATTGACATTTTCTACTAATACCGAGGTGAGCTAACCTTCTTGCATAAATACGGAAGAAATATGCTATTGGCGTGCTATAGCCATAGCAAAGGTATAGAATTTGGCAGGAAAGCTAAATTTTATTGACATTCTCGACTGATATCTTGGGGAACTAACATTCTTGCAAAAATAAGTGTGAAATATGCTTTTGGCGTGCTCTAGCCAATGCAGTGTTATAGAATCTGGGTTCTGGCTGGAAAATTCAATTTTATTGACATTATCGACTACTACCGTGTGAGCTGCCTTTCCCCCCTAAATAATGAGAAAAAATACTATTGGCGTGCTATAGCCATTGCACTGCTATAGAATCTGGATGGAAAATCATTTTTATTGTCATTTTCGTCTGATATCGTGGTGAACCAACTTTCTTGCATAAATAAGGGTGAAATATACTATTGATGTGCTATAGCCATGGTAATACTACAGAATCTGGCTGGAAAATTCAATTTTATGACATTATCGACTACTACCGTGGTGACCTAGCTTTATTGCATATAGAAGGAGGAAAGGTTC
>NW_016923638.1:254-1867 GCF_001483705.2 Eufriesea mexicana | reverse complement strand
ACGATATTACTCGAAAATGTCAATAAAATTGAATTTTCCAACGAGATCCTATAGCAAAGCGATGGCTATAGCACGGCAATTGAATCTTTGCACCTTATTTATGCACGAAAGTTAGCTCAGAACGATATTAGTCGAATATGTAAATAAAATTGAATTTTCCAAGCAGACTCTATAGCATTGCAATGGCTATAGGACGCCAATAGAACCTTTCCTCCATAATTATCCAACAAAATAAGCACACCACGATATTAGTCGAAAATGTTTATAAAATTGAACTTTCCAGGCAGATTCTATAGCATTGCAATGGCCATAGCACACCAATAGTGTCCTTCCTCCTTATCGAAGCAAGAAAGTTAGCTCGCCACGATATTAGCGGAAAAGGTCAATAAAATTGAATTTTCCAGGCAGATTCTGTAGCATTCCAATGGCTATAGCACGCAAGTAGAATCTTTCCCTCTTATTTATGAAGGAAAGTTAGCTCACCACGATATTAGTCGAAAATGTCAGTAAAATTGTATTTACCAACGAGATCCTATAGAAATGCAATGGCTATAGCACGGCAATAGAATCTTTCCACCTTATTTATGCACGAATGTCAGCTCAGAACGATATTAGTCGAAAATGTCTATAAAATTGGATTTTCCAGCCTGATTCTATAGCATTGGAACGGCTATAGCACGCCAATAGAATCTTTCCCATTTATTTATGAAAGACAGCTGGCTCGCCACGATATTAGTCGAAAATGTCAGTAAAATTGTATTTACCAACGAGATCCTATAGAATTGCAATGGCTATAGCACGGCAAAAGAATCTTTCCGCCTTATTTATGCACGAATGTCAGCTCAGAACGATATTAGTCGAAAATGTCTATAAAGTTGAATTTTCCAGCCAGATTCTATAGCATTGCAATGGCTATAGCACGGCAAAAGAATCTTTCCACCTTATTTATGCACGAATGTCAGCTCAGAACGATATTAGTCGAAAATGTCTATAAAGTTGAATTTTCCAGCCAGATTCTAAACCGCTGCAATGGCTATTGTACGCCAATAGAAACCTTCCTCCGTACGTATACAAAGGAGATAGCTCACCACGATATTTGTTGAAAATGTCAATAAAATTGAATTTTCCAGCCAGATTCTAAACCGCTGCAATGGCTATTGTACGCCAATAGAAACCTTCCTCCGTACGTATACAAAGGAGATAGCTCACCACGATATTTGTTGAAAATGTCAATAAAATTGAATTTTCCAGCCAGATTCTAAACCGCTGCAATGGCTATTGTACGCCAATAGAAACCTTCCTCCGTACGTATACAAAGGAGATAGCTCACCACGATATTTGTTGAAAATGTCAATAAAATTGAATTTTCCAGGCAAATTCTGTAGCATTGCATTGGCTATAGCAGGACAATGGGATCTTTCCTCCTCATTTATGCAACAAAGTTAGTTCACCACTATATAAGTCGAAAATGTCTATAAAATTGTATTTTCCATCCTAATTTTATAGCATTGCTATGGCTATATCACGCCAATAGAACCTTTCCTCCTAAAAATGGAAGAAAGTCAGCTCACCACGATATTAGACGAAAATGCCAATAAAATTAAATTTTCCAG
>NW_016923638.1:0-209 GCF_001483705.2 Eufriesea mexicana | reverse complement strand
ATATAGCACGCCAATAGTAGCTTTCCTCCTTATTTATGCAAGAAAATTAGCTCACCACGAAAATAGACGAAAATGTAAATAAAATTGAATTTTCCAAGCAGATTCTATAGCATTGCAATGGCCATAGCACGCCAATAACGTCCCTACTCCTTATCGAAGCAAGAAAGTTAGCTCGCCACGATATTAGCGGAAACAGTCAATAAAACTGA
>NW_016923637.1:0-330 GCF_001483705.2 Eufriesea mexicana | reverse complement strand
TTGAAGGCGTTGGGCGACCTATTCACCAAGCTATAACAGATTATATATTTTGGATAGGCTTTTTCTCTGGCAAGTAGTTGGCTGTACTTGCCATTAGATTGAAGGCGTTATGCGATGTATTCACCAAGCTGTAACAGATCGTAGGTCTAGAATAGCCCTATTCTCTGGCAAGTAGATGGCTGTTATTGCCATTGAATGGAAGGCGTTAGGCGATCTATTCACCAAGCTATTACAGGTTATACATTTTGAACAGACCTATTCCCTGGAAAGTAGATGGCTGTACTTGCCATTGGATGCAAGGTGTTAGGCGATCTATTCATCAAGCTATAA
>NW_016923636.1:0-2456 GCF_001483705.2 Eufriesea mexicana | reverse complement strand
GACACCACCCTTGCTGGCTTTGCCAGAGCCAAGCTGAAAATGTTAGAGAATTGCAGGGCGCAGCAATCCACCTAAGAGCAGAATTCAACACTAAAGACGATGCTATCCCCTCCTAACCTAAAGAACCGTAACTTAAACAAAGTTAACCTATCTCAAACTGACGTACCGAGACCAATGTTGCTGGGCTCCTCAGAGCAAGGCAGAACGCATTAGAGAACAGTAGGGCGCGGAAGGCACTGGTATAGAAGTGAATAGCATAAAAGTCTAAGCTACCCTGTCCAATCCTGACCAAACGTGACGTAACCAAGCGCACCCTAACATAACCTAACGTGCCTTGACCACTATTGCTGGCTTTCCGAGAGTCGGGCAGAGCGTAGTAGATCATTGTAGGGCGCAGAAGTCTGGAGTCGGGCAGAGCGTAGTAGATCATTGTACGGCGCAGAAATCCACCGAACAGCAATGTATAACCAAACGTCTGAGCTAATCTGTCCTAACCTAACCAAACATGACATAAGTCAAACTAACGTAACCAGAAAGTTATTCCTGGCGTCCACAGAGACAAGCATATTGTGATAGCGCACAGAAGAGCGCAGACGTCAATAGAGTAGCGGTGTATAGCACATAGGTCAAGGCCAACCTAACCAACCGTAGCGTACCTGTAACTTACCAAATGTAACTCAACCATACGTAACACGGCCACCATTGCTGGCCTCCCCAGAGACTATCGGATGCCAGTAGAGCAATGCAGAGCGAAAATATCGACCGAATAGCCGTGTATAGCACAAAAGTCAACGCCGTACCGACCAAACGTAACGTAACCCAGCAAAACGTGCCACGTCCGCCGTTGCTGGCATCCCCAGAGACAAGCAGATGCTAGTGGAGCTATACATTGTACACTTATCGACCGAATAGTATTGTGTAGCACAAATGTCAAAGATATCCCATTCAAACATGACCAATCCTTACCAAACGAAGCGTAACGTAAAACAACCAATCGTGCCACGGCCACTAGTGCTGGCCTGCCCAGGGACTAGCGGTTGCTAGTAGATTAACGCAGGGCAGAGGTATCGACCGCACAGCAGTGTGCAGCAAAAATGTCTAAGCCATCCCATCCAAACTTAGCCGAACATAACCTAACCAAACGTAACCTAACACAACCAGACGCGACACGACCGCCATTGCTGGGCTCCCCAGAATCAAGCAGATGCTAGTAGAGCAACGCAGGGCACAGGTGACCACAGAATAGTAGTGTAAAGCACAAAAGTCAAAGGCATACCAACCAAACTTAACCGAACGTAAGTTAACCAAACGTAACTTAGTAAAACCAAACGTGCCAGGGCCACTGCTGCTGGCTTCCCCACAGGCAAGCAGAGGCTAGGAGAGCAATGCAGAGAGCAAGTATCGTCCGAATTGGAGTGTATATCACAAAAGTCACAGTACCCTAACCAAACCTAACCTAACTTCACCAAGCCGAACGTAAACTAACTCAACCTAACGTACCGAGACCACTCTTGCTGGACATTCAAGATCCAAGCAGGACATATTAGAGCACAGTAGAGCGTAGAAATCAACCGTATAGCAGTGTATACCACGGAAGTCAAATCTATCCGTCTTCTGCTGGCCACCACGCAGACAAGCGGAGTCTTGTAGAGTAACGCAGTGCGCAGGAATCGGCCGAATAGCAACCCATGGAACAAAAGTCAGAGCTACCCTAACCAAACCTAGCCAAGCCAAGCCTAACCTAACACGACCTTACGAGCCGAGACCACAATTCCTGGCATCCCCAGGGACAAGCAGAACATATTAAAGCACAGTAGAGCGCAGAAATCAGGGGTATGCGATGTATACCGCGAAAGTCAGATCTACCCTATCCTAACCAGGCCAAACGTGACGTGACCAAACGTAACCTAACGCAGCCTAATGTTCAGGGATCACTACTTCTGCCCCCACCAGAGCCGCGTAGGACATATGAGAGCGCAGTAGAGCGCAGAAACCAATAGAATCGCAGTGCATAACACAATACTCGGAGCTACCCTATCCTAGCATAGCCATATGTAACATAACCGAACGCAGCTTAACTCAGCCTAGCGTGCCGAGACCACAATTGCTTGCATCCACAGAGCCCAGCAGAATCTACTGGAGCACAGTACAGCACAGAAAGCCTCCAAATTGCAGTGTATAGCACTAGTGTCAGAAACATCGTAACCTAACCTTCCCTAACCCAACCTAATCAAACGTAGTCTGACTGTACCTGACGTGCCGCGAACACTGTTGCTGGCCTTCCCAGAAGTGAGCAGAGCATAGTGGAGCCCAGTAGAGCGCGGACACCTGCCGAATAACAGTGTACAGCGCAAAAGCCGGAGCTATTGCTGACTTACATAGCCAGTCGTAGCATAGCCGAACGTAACCTAACACAACATAACATTTCGCGACCACTATTGTTGGACTCCCAAATG
>NW_016923635.1:0-1391 GCF_001483705.2 Eufriesea mexicana | reverse complement strand
AGGAAAGATAGTTTTGGCCTGCTATATCCACTGCAATGCTGTAGAATCTGGCAGGAAAATCCAATTTCAATGACATTTTCGGCTAATATTGGTGTGAGTTACCTTTCTTGCATAAATAAGGAGGACCGGTTCTACTGGCGTGCTATAGGCATTGCCAAGCCATAGAATCTTCCTGGAAAATTCAATTCTATTGACATTTTCGACTAATATCGTGGTGAGCTAACTTCCTTGCGCAATTAAGGAGGAAAGATGCATTTTGAGTGCTATAGCCATTACAATGAGGTAGATTGTGGCTGAAAATACAATTTTGTTGACATTTTCGACTAATATCGTGGTGAGCTAACTTCCTTGCGCAATTAAGGAGGAAAGATGCATTTTGAGTGCTATAGCCATTACAATGAGGTAGATTGTGGCTGAAAATACAATTTTGTTGACATTTTCGACGACCATCGTGGTGAGCTAACCCTCTTACATAAATAAGGCGGAATGATACTATTGGTGTTCTAAAGCCTTCGTAATGCTATAGAATCAGGCTGGAAAGTTCAATTATATTGACGGTTTCGACTAATATCGTAGGGAGCTCTCTTTTTTACGAAATTAAGGATGGTAGATTCTATTGGCGTGCTATAGCCATTGCATTGCTATAGTGCCTGGCTGGAAAATTCACTTTATTTGACATTTACGGCTAATACCGCGGTAAGCTAACTTTCTTGCTTAAATGAGGTGAAAAGATTCGGTTGGCGTGCTATAGGCATTGCAATGCTACAGAATCTTGCCGGAAAACTCAATTTTATTGATACTTTCGAATAATACCGTGGTGAGCTAACTTCCTTGCGTAAGTAAGGAGGGAAGATGCTTTTTGAGTGCTATAGCCATTGCAATAATATAGAATGTGGCTGGAAAATACAATTTCGTTGACATTCTCGACTAATATCGAGGTGAGCTAACTTCCTTGCGTAAGTAAGTAAGGAGGAAAGATACTTTTTGAGTGCTATAGAAACTGCATTGATATAGAACGAGGCTGAAAATACAATTTTGTTGACATTTTCGGCTACCATCCAGGTTAGCTAACTTTCTGGCATAATTAAGGAAGAAAGATTCTATTGGCGTGCAATAGCCATTGGAATGCTATAGAATCTTGCTAGAAAATTCAATTCTATTAATATTTTCGAATAATACCGTGGTGAGCTGACTTCCTTGCGTAGGTAAGGAGGAAAGATGCTTTTTGAGTGCTATAGCCACTGCAATGATATAGATTATGGCTGGAAAACACAATTTTGTGGACATTTTCGACCAATATCGTGGTGTGCTAACTTCCTTGCGTAAGAAAGGAGGAAACAAGCTTTTTGAGTGCTATAGCCATTGCAATGATATAGAATGTGGCTGGAAAT
>NW_016923634.1:0-2618 GCF_001483705.2 Eufriesea mexicana | reverse complement strand
CATTTTCGACCTATACCGTGGTGAGATGTCTTGCTTGCATACGTAAGGTGGAGAAATCCTTTTCGAGTGCAGCAGCCACCGAAATGCAGAAGTATCTGTCTGGAAAATTCAATTTTATTGACATTTTCGGCAAATATCGTGGTGAGCTAACTTTCTTCCATGAATAAGGAGGAAAGATTCTATGGGCCTGCTATTACCATTGCAATGCTATAGAATCTGGATGGAAAATTCAATTTTATTGACATTTTCGACTGATATCGTGGTGAGCTTGCTTTCTTGGATAAGCAAGGAGGAAAGAGTATTTTGGCAAGCCATAACCATTGCAATGCTATAGAATCTGGCCGGAAAATTCAATTTTATTGACATTTTCGAATAATATTTTGGTGCGCTTCCTTTCTTGCATAAATAAGGAGGAAATATACTTATAGAGTGCTATAGCCATTGCAATGATATGGAATGTGCCTGGCAGATTCAATTTTATTGACATTTTCCACTGATATCGTGGTGAGCTATCTTTCTTGCGTAAATAAGGCGGAAATATTCGATTGGCGTGCTATTGCCATTGCAATGCCAAAGAATATTGCTGGAAAATTCAATTCTGTTGACATTTTCCACTGATATCGTGGTGAGCTATCTTTCTTGCGTAAATGAGGCGGAAATATTCGATTGGCGTGCTATAGGCATTGCAATGCTATAGAATCGTCCAGGAAAATTCAATTTTATTGAAATTTTCGACCTATACCGTGGTGAGCTATCTTCCTTGCATACGTAAGGTGGAAAAATACCCTTGGAGCGCTGTAGCCATTGCAATGCAGCGAATCTGGCAGGAAAATACAATTTTATTAACATTTTTGACTAATATCATGGAGAGCTAACTTTTTTGCATAAATACGGTGGAACGATTCTATTGGCGCGCTATAGCCATTGTAATTCTCTGGAATCTGGCTGGAAAGTGCAATTCTTTTGACAGTTTCGACTAATATCGTGGTGAGCTAGCTTCCTTGCATAAATACGAAGGAAAGATTCTACTGGCGTGCTATAGCCATTGCAATGCTCTGATAATCTGGCTCGAAAGTGCAATTTTTGGACAGTTTCGACTAATATCGTGGTGAGCTAACTTTCTTGCATAAATACTCAGGGAAGATTCTATTGGCGTGCTATAGCCATTGCAATGCTATGGAATCTGGCTGTAAAGTTAAATTTTATTGACATTTTCGAATAATATGGTGGTGAGATATCTTTCTTGGATAAAAAAGGAGGAAAGGATCTGTTGTCATGCTATAGGCTTTGCAATGCTATAGAACCTTGCTGGAAAATTCAATTTTATTGTCGTTTTCTACTAATTTCGCGGTGAGCTAGTTTCCTTCCCTTAGTATGGAGGAAAGATCCTTCTGGAGCGCTATAGCCATTGTAATGCAGTAGAATCTGGCAGGAAAATTCAATTTTATTGACATTTTTGATTAATATCGTGGTGAGCTAACTTTCTTGCATAAATACGGAGGAAAGATTCTATTGGCGTGCTATAGCCATTGCAATGCTCTGGAATCTGGAACGAAAGTGCAATTTTTTGACAGTTTCGACTAATATCGTGGTGAGCTACCTTCCATCCATAATTATGGAGGAATGATCATTTTGGCGTTCTATAGCCATTGCAATATTGTAGAATCTGGCTGGAAAATTCAATTTTATTGACATTTTCGTCTAATATCGTGGTGAGTTCACATTCGTGCTTAAATAGGGATGAAAGATTCTATTGGCGTGCGATAGGCATTGCAATGCTACAGAATCTGGATGGAAATTTCATTTTTATTATCATTTTCGACTAACACCGTGGTGAGCCAGTTTCCATGCATAAGTAAGGAGGAAAGATACTTTCTGCGTGCTGTAGCCGTTGCAATGGTGCAAAATCGTGCTGGAAAGTTCAATTTTATTGACGTTTTCCACTAATATCGTTGAGAGCTAGCTTCGTTGCATAATTATGGAGGAAAGATCCTTTTGGCGTACTATAGCCATTGCAATGCTCTAGAATCTGGCTGGAAAATTCAATTTTATTGACATTTTCGACTAATATCGTGGTGAGCAAACTTTCTTGCATAAGTAAGGAGGAAAGATACTTTCGGCGTGCTATAGCCTTTGCAATGCTGCAGAATCGGGCTGGAAAATTCAAATTTATTAACATTTTCGTCTAATATCGTGGTGAGTTAGCTTTCTTGCATAAATAAGGAGTAAAGATCCTATTGGCGTGCTATAGGCATTGCAATGCTATAGAATCTGAATGGAAAATTCAATTTTATTTTTTATTGACATTTTTGTCTAATATCGTGGTGAGCTAACTTTCTTGCATGAATAAGGAGGAAGGATTCTATTGGCGTGTTATACCCGCTGAAATGCTGTAGAGTCCGGCTCGAAAATTCAATTTTATTGACATTTTCATCTAATACCGTGGTGCGCTACCTACCTTGCATAAATAAGGAGGAAAGATTCTTTTGGCGTGCTATAGCCATTGCAATGATATAGAATGTGGCTGGGAAATTCAATTTTATTGACATTTTCGTCTAATATCGTAGTGAGCTACCTTTCTTCCATAAATCAGGAGGAAAGATACTGTTGGTATGCTA
>NW_016923633.1:382-638 GCF_001483705.2 Eufriesea mexicana | reverse complement strand
GTGCAATACAATGCTCCACTAGCATCTGCTTGTCTCTTGGGAGGCCAGTAATAGCGGTCGTGGTACATTCGTTTGTGTCATGTTACGTTTGGTTAGGCTAGGTTTTGGTTAAGTTTACTTAGGATGGCTTCGACTTTTGTACTACACAATGCTTTTCGATCGGCATCTGCGCTCTACTGCTCTCTAATATGATCTGCTTGGCTCTGCGTAGGCCAGAAATAGTGGCCGCGGCACGTTAGGCAGAGATAGGTTGCGT
>NW_016923633.1:0-314 GCF_001483705.2 Eufriesea mexicana | reverse complement strand
GGTGGAATCCTACCCTCTACTCTGCTACACAGTAATCTGCTTGGCACTGTGGAGGCCAGCAATAGTGGTCGCGGCTCGTCATGCTGAGTATGCTGCGACAGGTTAGGGTATGTTAGTTTGAGTTAGGATTGCGTATCTCTCATTTTTCTGTTGTACACTGCGTTTCAATGTATTTCTGCGCTCTACTCTCCTCTAATATGTTCTGCTAGGCTCTGCGGACGCCAGCAATCGTTGTGGCGGCACGTTAGGTCGAGTTTGGTTACGCATGGCAATGTTACGGTTGGTTAGGTTAGGAGAGGGTAGCTATGACTTTT
>NW_016923632.1:932-1536 GCF_001483705.2 Eufriesea mexicana | reverse complement strand
CTCCTTATTTATGCAAGAAAGGTGGCTCACCACGATATTAGTCGAAAATGTCAGTGAAATTGATTTTTCCAGCCTGAGTCCATAGCATTACAAAGGCTACTGCACGCCACTAGTATCTTTCCCCCTTACTTATGCAAGGAAGCTAGGTCACCACGATATTAGTCGAAAATGTCAGTGAAATTGATTTTTCCAGCCTGAGTCCATAGCATTACAAAGGCTACTGCACGCCACTAGTATCTTTCCCCCTTACTTATGCAAGGAAGCTAGGTCACCACGATATTAGTCGAAAATGTCAGTGAAATTGATTTTTCCAGCCTGAGTCCATAGCATTACAAAGGCTACTGCACGCCACTAGTATCTTTCCCCCTTACTTACGCAAGGAAGTTAGGTCACCACGATGTTAGTCGAAAATGTCAATAAAATATAACTTTCCAGCCAGATCCATTAGCATTGCGACGGCTGTAGCACGTGAATTGTATCTTTCCTCCTTATATATATAAGAAGGTTAGCTCACCACGATGTTATTCGAAAATGTTAATAAATTTGAATTTTCCAAACACATTCTTTATCAGCGCAATGGCTATAGCAAGCCAATTGAATCTTT
>NW_016923632.1:373-782 GCF_001483705.2 Eufriesea mexicana | reverse complement strand
TAGATCACCACGATAGTAGTCGAAAATGTCAATAAAATTGAATTTTCCAGGAAGATTCTATAGCTTTGCAGTGGTAATAGCACGCCAATAGAATCTTTACACCTTATTTATGCAAGAAAGTTGGCTCACCACGACATTAGTCGAAAATGTCAGTGAAATTGAATTATCCTGCCAGTGTCCATAGCATTGCATAGGCTACAGCACGCCAAAAGTATCTTTCCCGCTTACTTATGCAAAGAAGGAAGGTCACAACGATATTGGACGTCGATGTCAATAAAAATGAATTTTCCAGCCAGATACTATATCAATGCATTGGCTATAGCACGCCAATTGAATCTTTCCTCCTCATTTATGCAAGAAAGTTAGCTCACCACAATATTAGTCCAAAATGTCAATAAAATTAAATTTT
>NW_016923632.1:0-205 GCF_001483705.2 Eufriesea mexicana | reverse complement strand
GCATCTTCCCTCCATACTTACGCAAGGAAGTTAGCTCACCGCGAGATTGGTCGAAAATGACAATAACATTGAATTTTCCATCCATATTCTGCAGCATTGCAATGCCTATAGCACGCCAACAGAATCTTTCCTCCTTATATACGCTAGCAAGTTAACACACCACAATATTAGTCGAAAATGTCAATAAAATTGAACTTTCCAGCCA
>NW_016923631.1:371-1411 GCF_001483705.2 Eufriesea mexicana | reverse complement strand
ACCATTCATCCACACATACATCCACTCATACATCCATTTTTCCATACATCCATCCATTCATACGTAGACCCATCCATACATCCTTCCATACACTCGTACATCCATACATTCGTACATCCATACATACATGCATCCATACATCCATACATCCATACATCCATCCGTCCATCCATACATCCATACATCCGTACATCCATAAATCCTTCCATTCGTACGTCTATCATTCGATACATCCATACATCCATACATCCAGACATTCATACATCCATATATCCATAAATCCATCCATCCATACCTCAATCCGCCCATACATACGTCAATCCATCCATTCGTACGTCCATCTTTCGATACATTCATACATACCTATTTGCATACATCCATACATCCGTACATTCATCCGTCCATCCATACATCCATACATCCGTACATCCAAACACCTGTACATCAATACATCCAGTCATCCATATATCCTGCAATCCAAACATACATCCATCAATACACCCATCCATCCACACAACCATACACCTATAAATCCACACGTCCGTACGTATAAACATCCATATATTCATACATACGTACATCCGTCCATGCATACCACAATCCATCCATACATCCGTCCATCCACACAACCATTCATCCATACATACATCCATCCAAACATCCATCTTTCCATACACCTATCCATCCATATATCCATCCATCCATACATCCATACACCAGTACATCCATAAATTCTTACATCCATACGTCCATACATACATACATCCATACATTCATACATGCATACATCCATACATTCTTACATCCATACATTCACACATACGTACATCTATACATGCATACGTCCATACATCCATACATCCATACATTCATACATCCATACATACATACATTCATACATCCATACATCCATAAGTCCATCCACCCATGCATCTGTCCATCCATACATCCATCAATCCATACATCCATACATATATGCATCCATCCATTCATACATCCATACATTCATACATCCATACATACATACATTCATACAACCA
>NW_016923631.1:0-331 GCF_001483705.2 Eufriesea mexicana | reverse complement strand
CATACCCTGCCATCCACACATACATCCATCCATACATCCATCCATCCATACATCCATAAATCCGACCACCCATGCACTCATCCATCCATACGTACATCCATACATCCATGCCACCGTACATCCATATATTCTTACATCCATACATCCATGCATACACCCATACACTCACCCATACCTACATTAATAGAAACAACCGAAAATGCATCCATACATACATCCATGCATACATCCATACATACATCCACCTATCCACCCATCCATAAACACTTCCAACCATACATCCATCCATTCATACATACATTCATCCATACATCCCCACATCCATACTTCC
>NW_016923630.1:0-1498 GCF_001483705.2 Eufriesea mexicana | reverse complement strand
TGCATTGCAATAGCTACAGCACGCCAAAAGGATCTTTCCTCCTTATTTATGCAAGCAAGTTAACTCACCACGGTATTACTCGAAAATGTCAATAAAATTGAATTTTCCGGCCTCATTCCACAGCATTCCGGCCTCATTCCACAGCATTGCAATGCCTATAGCACTCCGGACGGATCTTTCCTCCTTATCTATGCAAGGAAGATAGCTCAACACGAAATTAGTCGAAAATGTCAATAAAATTGAATTTTCCATCCAGATTCTATAGCATTGCAATGTCTATAGCACGCCAATGGAATCTTTCCTCCTTATTTATGCAAGCAAGTTAACTCACCACGATATTACTCGAAAATGTCAATAAAATTGAATTTTCCGGCCACATTGTACAGCATTGCAATGCCTATAGCACTCCGGACGGATCTCTCCTCCTTACCTATGCAAGGAAGATAGCTCAACACGAAATTAGTCGAAAATGTTAATAAAATTGAATTTTCAAAGAGGATTCTATTGCAATGCAATGCCTACAGCACGCCACTAGAATCTATCCTACTTATCTTTGCAAGAAGGGTAGCGCACCACAGTATTATTCGAAAATGTTAATTAAATTGAATTTTGCAGCCAGATTCTCTAGTAAGGGTAGCGCACCACAGTATTATTCGAAAATGTTAATTAAATTGAATTTTGCAGCCAGATTCTATAGCATTTAAACGGTTATAGCTTGCCAATATAAACTTTCCTCCTTGTTTATGCAAGAAAGATAGCTCACGACGATATTTGTCGAAAATGTCAATAAAATTGAATCTGCCAGGAACATTCTATGTCCTTGCAATGACTATTGCACGCCAGTAAAATCTTTCCCCATTATTTATGCAAGAAAGTTAGCTCACCACGATATTAATCAAAAATGTCATAAAATTAAATTTTCCAGACGGAATCTTCTGCATTGCGGTGGCTATAGCACTCCATAAGGGATTTTCCTCCTTACGTATGCAAGGAAATTAGCTCACCACGGTATTAGTCAAAAATGTCAATAAAATTGAATTTTCCAGCAAGATTCCATAGCATTGCAATGCCTAGAGCATACCAACAGAATCTTTCCTACTGATTTATGGAAGAAAGTTAGCCCACCACCATATTAGTTCAAAATGTCAATAAAATTGACTTTTACAACCAGACTCTTTGGCATTGCAATGGCAATAGCACGCCAATAGTACCCACCCTGCTTATTTAGGCAAGAAGGATAGCTCACCACTTTAGTAGTCAAAACTGTCAATGATATTGAACTTTCCAGCCAGATTCTATAGCATAGCAAAGCCTATAGCACGACAATAGAATCTTTCCTCCTTATTTATGCGAGAAAGTTAACTCACCACGATTTTAGTCGAAAACGTCAGTAAAATTGTATGTTCCAAACACATTCCATATGATTGCAATGTCTTATAGCACGCCAATAGAATCTACACTGCTTATTCAGTCGAGAAAGATATCTCACCACGATAAT
>NW_016923629.1:0-439 GCF_001483705.2 Eufriesea mexicana | reverse complement strand
AGGTCATGCTTTGGTATCTACAGCTGTTGTGCTATTCACTACAATGCAGTGGATTCCTTTGAGCTATTGTTCTCCAGTACATTCTGCTTGTCACTGTGGGAGCCAGCAATAGCGACCCCGTCGTGTTTTTCTGTGTTATGCTCCGTTTGGATGTGTTACGCCTGGAGACGTTGGGATAGGCTAATTTGACTTTTATGCTGTACACTGCTATTCCGTGGATTATCTACGCTCTACTTTCCTCTAATATGCACTGCTTTGCTGTGGTGTGGAGAGTGATAGTGGTTTCGCCACGTCGGTTGAAGTTAGGTTTCGTTCCATTAGGATATGTAAGGAAGGCTTCGACAGTAATACCTTGAATCTTGTGCTATACACTGCTAGTCGGTTGATTCCTGTGATCCACATTGCTCTACCGTATTCAGCACGACTCTGCGTAGGCGAG
>NW_016923628.1:0-1182 GCF_001483705.2 Eufriesea mexicana | reverse complement strand
AGAAACTCATCGAATGGTAGTGTACAGGACAAAGGTCGTTGACATCCGTATCAAACATACCCTAACCTACCCAAGCCAAATGTACCCTATCTAAACCGAACGCGAGACGACCACCATCGCTGACTTCCCCAGAGAAAGGCAGAGGAGGTCAGGGCAATGTAGATTGCAGAAATGTGCCCATTAGCAGTGCGTAGCACGAAAGTCAAAGCTATCCTTCCCTAACCTAACCAATCATAGCATAACTCAACCTAACGCGGCGATATCACTATTGCCTGCTTCACCAGAGCCAAGCAGGACGTACTGGAGCACAGCAGGGAGCCTAAATCCACAGCATACCAGCGTATAGCACAAAAGTCAAAGCAATCATGACCAAACGAAACCTAACGTGACCCAGCCAGACGAAACATAACTGAAACAAACTTGCCACGACCGCTATAGCTGGCCTCCCCAGAGACAAGCAGAACATATTATATCACAGCAGATCGCAGCAGTTCACTGTATAGCAGTGTGTAGCACAAATGTCGGAGCTGCCCTATACTCACCTAATCAAACGTAACGTAACCAAACGTTAACTATCGCACCCTAACGTGCCGAGAACCCTATTGCTGGCATTCCCAGAGCCAAGCAGAAAGCACAAGAGCACAGTAGAGCACAGACGTCCACCGAATATCTGTATATGGCACAAAAGTCATTGCCATCGTCTCCTTCCCTGGCCGAGCGTAACATAACCATACGCGGCCAAAAACAAACTAACATGCCGGGACCACTATCACTGGCATTCCCAGAGTCGAGCAGCGTATCGTGGAGCTAGTAGAAGGCAGCAGAATAGCAATATGTAGAACAGAAGTCGAAGCCATCATGACAAAGCCTAACCCAACCCATACTAACCAAACGTAACCTAACACAATCTTTCGTGCCACGACAACTACAGCCAAGCCCCCCCCCATGCTCGAGCAGAGTATCGTAGAACAATGTAGAGCGCAGATACCCACCGTATAGCAGTGTATAGCTCAAGAGTCAAGGCTATCCTCTCCTAGCCTAGCAACCGTAATACCACCAAACGTAAACCAACTAAACCAAGCGTGCAGCGACCACTATTGCTGGCCGCCCGGGAGTCAAGCAGAGAATATTAGTGGATAGCAGAACGCATAAATCCATAGAACCACAGCGTAAATAAAAAAA
>NW_016923627.1:0-883 GCF_001483705.2 Eufriesea mexicana | reverse complement strand
CATCCATCCACCCATACATCCATCCAACCATACATACATCCATACATACATCAATACATACATACATACATCCATCCATCCACACATCCATCCATCCATACATCCACCCATTCACACATCCATCGAAGCATCAATCCGTCCATTCATACAAGCACCCATTCGCACATCCATTGATCCATACATCTATCCATAAATACATCCATCCATCCACACAGCCATATATTCACACATCCATAAATCCATCCATCCATACATCCATCCAACCATACTTACATGCATCCATACATCCATCCATTCATTCATCCGTCCATCCATAAATCCATACATATATACATCCACACATCCATAAATCCGTATCATCCATTCATTCGTTCATCCATACATACATACATCCATACAGCCATACATACATACATCCATTCATCCGTACATCCCAACATCCATACATACGTACATTCATACATCCATACATCCATACATCCAGCCATCCGTATGTCCGTCCAACCATACATACATCCATACATACATCCTAACATACTACCATAAATACATCCCAACATAAATCCTTTCGAACATCCATACATGCATACATGCATACTTCCATACAAACACTCAGCCATACATCCATGCATACATCCATACATGCATCCATACAAACATCCACACATGCATCCGTACAACCATACATTCATGCATCCATACATCTGTATATCAATACTTCCATCCATCTATATATCCTGCCATCCACACATACATCCATCCATACATCCATCCATACATCCTTCCGTACATACACCCATACATCCATACATCCATACATCCTCACATATATACATCCATACATCCATACATACGTACATTCGTCCATACATAAATCAATCCA
>NW_016923626.1:0-756 GCF_001483705.2 Eufriesea mexicana | reverse complement strand
TCCAATGGCTAGTACAGCCATCTACATGTCGGAGGATAGGTCTATTCAAAATCTATAATCTGCAGTAGCTTGGAAAATAGATCGCCTACCGCCTTCAATCCAATGGCAAGTACAGGCATTTACTTACCAGAAAATAGGTCTACTCAAGATATATAATCTGTTGTAGCTTGGTGAATACATCGCCTCACGCCTTCAGTCCAACGGCAAGTACAGCCAACTACTTGCCAGAGAATTGGTCTATTCAAAATCTATTACCTGTTATAGATTGGGGAATAGATAGCATAACGCCTTCAATCCAATGGCACTACAGCCATCTACTTGCCAGAGAATAGGTCTATTCAAAATCTATAACACGTTATAGCAAGGTGAATAGATCGCCTAACGCCTACAATCCAACGGCAAGTACAGCCATCTACTTGCCAGAGAATATTACTATTCAAAATCTACATTCTGTTATTGCTTATTGAATAAGTCGCCCATCGCCTTCAATGCAGTGGCAAGTACACACTTCTACTTGCCAGCAAATAGGTCTATTCAAAGTCTATAGCCTGCAATAGCTTGGTGAATAGAACGAATATCGCCTTCAATCCAATGGCAAGTACAGCCATCTACTTGCCAGAGAATTTGTCTATTCAAAATATATAACGTGTTATAGCTTGGTGAATAGATCGCCTAACGCCTTCAATCTAATGGCAAGTACTGCCAAACTCTTGACAGGGCACATGTCTATTCAAAATCTATAATCTGTTATGGCTT
>NW_016923625.1:0-488 GCF_001483705.2 Eufriesea mexicana | reverse complement strand
CTGTTGGGCTACGTTTGGGTATGTCACGTTTGGCTAGGTTAGGATTGGCTATTTTGTCTTTTGTGCTGTACACTTTCGGCGGATTTCTGTGCTCTAATGTGCTCTAATATACTCTGCTTGGCTACGGGGAGGCCGGAAATAGTGCTGTCGGCACGTTAGTTTGTGTTCAGTACGTTTGGTACAGTAACGAATGGTCAGGTCAGGATATGTTATCTTTCACGTTTGCGCTAGATACTGTTTTTCGGTGGGTTTCTCCACTCCATTGTGCTCTAATATGCTCTACTTTGCTATGTGAAGGCTGGAAATTGTGTTCGCGTCATGTTAGGCTAAGTTAAGTTAAGTTTGGCTACTTTATGTTAGCATGGGTAAGGTTCCTATAGCTTTGATTTTTCTGCTGTACAATGTGATTCTATGGACTCCTACAATGTATTGTGCACTGCAACTCTCTGCTTGTATCTGTGGACACTAGGAATGCTTGCCGCGGCAAG
>NW_016923624.1:0-541 GCF_001483705.2 Eufriesea mexicana | reverse complement strand
GAGGGCAGTAATGGTTGTCGTGGCACGTTCTGCTGCGTAAGGTTACCTTTGCTTAGTATAGGTAAGGCTAAGTTTGGTAAGGATGGCTCGGACTTCTGTGCTATACACTGCCTGTGGATATCTGCGCTCTACTGTGCTCTAGTACATTCTGCTTGGCCGTGGGGAGGCCAGCAATGGTGGCCTCGGCAAGCAAGTTTGAGATAGGTTACGCAATGCTTGGCTAGGTTCGGATAGGATTGGCCAGTATACCTTTGTCTGTGTGCTGTAGGCTGCTTTTCGGTCGTTACCTGCGCACTTCATTGCTCTGCTAGCATCTGCCTTTCTCTGGGGAGACCAGTAACAGCCTTCGTGGCAGGTATGGTTGGGCTATGTTACGCTTGGCTAGGTTAGGTTAGCTTAAGTTTGGTTAGAATGGCTTCGACCTTTGTGCTATACACTGCAATTCGGTGGACTTCAGCGCAAGGCATTGCTCTATTGAACTCTGTTCGACTGTCGGGAGGCCAGCAGTAGTTGTCGCCGCACGGTAGACTGAGATATATTT
>NW_016923623.1:0-613 GCF_001483705.2 Eufriesea mexicana | reverse complement strand
TTTCTATGGATTTCTGAAATCTTCTCTCCCCTAATCTGTGCTGCTCGGCTCTGGAGTGGTCAGTAGTAGTGGTCACGGCACGATAGGTTTAGTCAGTTTGCGTTTGGCTATGTCACGCTTTGTTATGTTCGGACAGTGTAGCACTGACTTCTTTGCTACGCGCTGCTATTCGACGAGCTTCTGCTCCCTGCTGTGCTGTAATATTCTCTACTTGTCTCTATGGCGGTCAGAAATTGTGGTCACGGCACGTTATGGTTGTTTTCGGTTACGTTTGGTTAGTTAAGGTTACGATATGTTCGGTTACTTCGTTATGGTTGTTTTCGGTTACGTTTGGTTAGTTAAGGTTACGCTATGTTCGGTTAGGACAACTGTGATTTTCGCGCTATACACCGTTATTCGGCGGTTTTCTGCGCTCGAGTGTTCTCTACAACATTCTGCTTGGCCCTGTGGAGGCCAGCAGCTGTTGTCTCGGCACGTTGGTTCGAGCAATGTTACGTTTGGTGATGAGATGGCTTGTTAAGTTAGGATAGAGTAGTTTCGACTTTCTTGCTGTGCACTAATATTTGATTGATTCCTGCGTTCCTCTATGCTCTAGTACGTTCTGCTCGGCTCT
>NW_016923622.1:0-564 GCF_001483705.2 Eufriesea mexicana | reverse complement strand
ATGAGCAAAGATTCTGTTGGCGTGCTATTGCCATTGCAATGCTTTAGAATCTGGCTGGAAAGAACAATTTTATTGACATTTTCGACTAATATCGTGGTGAGTTAACTTTCATGCATAAGTGCATAAGAAATGAGGGAAGATCCTTTTGGCCTACTATAGGCATTGCAATGCTATAGAATCTTGCTGGAAGTCTCAATTTTATTGTCATTTTCTGCTAATATTGCGGTGAGCTAACTTCGTTCCCGAAGTAAGGAGGAAAGATTCTTCTGGGGTGCTGTAGCCACTGCATTGCTGTAGAATCTGGTTGGAAAGATCAATTTTATTGACATTTTCTACTAATATCGTGGTGAGTATTCTTTCTTGCGTTAATAAGGAGGAAAGATACCATTGGCGTGGTATTGCCATTGCAATGCTATAGAATCAGGGTGGAAAATTCAATTTTATTGACATTTTCGACTAATATCGTGGTGAGCCAGATTCTTTGCATAAGTAAGGAGAACGGATCCTTTTGGTGTGCTATAGCCATTGCAATGCTGCAGAATCGGGCTGGAAAGTTCAATTTTA
>NW_016923621.1:0-868 GCF_001483705.2 Eufriesea mexicana | reverse complement strand
CATCCATGTATACACCCATACACTCAGCCATACATACATCCATAGATACATCCGTAAATGCATTAAAACATACATTCATCAATACAGCCCCACATCCATACATCCATAAATGCATCCATTCGTACGTCCATCATTCGATAAATCCAGCCATCGATACGCACATCAATTCATACATTCACACATACGTGCATCCATACATCCGTACATCCGTTCATCCATTCCTCAATCCATCCATACATCCATTCATCCATCCAAACATTGATCCATTCATACATCCATTCGTACATCCACCTTTACATACATCCATCCATCCATCCAACCACCCATCCATACGTCCACCGATCCATACTTCTAACCATCCATACATCCACCCACCCGTACATTAATACATCCACACATCCATAAACCCATCCATCCATACATCCATACATCCATACATACATACATACATACATCCATACATACATCCATACATACATCCAATCATACATCCATCTACTGGTACATCCAACCATCCATTCATACATACAGATATACATCCATACTTCCATACATCCGTAAATCCATACATCCATACATCCATACATCCGTAAATCGATACATTCGTACATCCATACATTCGTACATACTTACATGCTCATACATCCATACATCCATCAGTCCATACATCCATCCATTCATACATACATACAACCAACGATCCATACATATATCCACCTATACTTCCAACCATCCATATATTCATACATCCACACATCCATACATCCTTAAATCCTTCCATTGGTACGTCTATCATACGACACACACATCCATCCGTACATCCACACATGCATACATCCATAAAACCATACATTCATGCATCCATACA
>NW_016923620.1:0-788 GCF_001483705.2 Eufriesea mexicana | reverse complement strand
CTTTTGGCGTGCTATAGCCATAGCAAAGGTATAGAATCTGTCAGGAAAATTCATTTTTATTGAGATTTTCGACTAATAACGTGGTGAGCTAACTTTCTCGCATAAATAAGGATGAAATATTCTATTGGCGCGATGTATCCAATGCAATGCTACAGATTCTGGCTGGAAAACACGATTTTATGGGCATTTTCGACCGATATCGCGGTGAGATAAATTTCCCGCATTAATAATGAGAAAAGATGCTATTGGCGTGCTATAGCCATAGCAAAGGTATAGAATCTGTCAGGAAAATTCATTTTTATTGACATTCTCGACTACTAATGTGGTGACGTAACTTTCTTGCATATAGAAGGAGGAGAGGTTCTACCGGCGTACTACAGTCACTGCAATCCTATAGAGTCAGACTGGAAAATTCAATTTTATTGACATTTTCGACTAATATCGTGGTGACCTATCTTTCTTGCATATATAAGGAGGAAACATATTACTGGCGTGCTATAGTCATTGCGATGCCATAGAATCTGGCTGGAAAATTCAATTTTATTGATATTTTCGAATAACATCGTGGGCACCTAACTTTCTTGTATAAATATGTACGAATTATCCTATTGGCGTGTTACAGCCATAGCAAAGGTATAGAATCTGGCAGGAAAATTCAATTTTATTGACGTTCTCGACTAATATCGTGAGGGGCGACGTTTTTTGCATAAATAAGAAGGAAACTAATAATTGGCGTAATATAGCCATTGCACTACTATAGAATCTGGTTGGAATATTCATTTTTATTG
>NW_016923619.1:8507-12303 GCF_001483705.2 Eufriesea mexicana | reverse complement strand
ACATTATGTTGATTTGTGCTACGCTTGTTTGGGCTAGGCTAGGTCAGGTTAGGACAGTGTACCGTCTTCTTTTGAGCTTTATACTGCTATTTGGTTGATATCTGCGCTCAGCATCTCTCCACTATACTCTGCTTTGCTCTGGTGAGACCAGAAGGAGTGGCCGCGGCGCGTTAGGTAGACTTAGGTTACGTTTGGTTAGGTAAGGTTTGTTTGGGTTAGGGTGGCGTATGTTCGACTTTCGTGGTGTGCACTGAAGTGCGGGGGATTTCTGCGCTCTACTGTGCTCTAGTATGTTCTGCTTGGCCCTGCAGAAGCCAGAGGTAATGATCTCGGCACGTCACATTGAGTTAGACTGCGTTTGGTTAGTTTAGGTTAGGTCAGGCAGGTTTGGACACCTTTGACTCTTGTGCAATGCACTGCAATGCCGAGGATTTCTGCTCTCCACTGTTTTCCTGTATATTGTGCATGGTTCTGCGGATGCCAGCCGCAGAGGTATCTCCACGTTTAGTTGAATAATGCTACGTTTATTTATATTAGGTTTTGTCTGGTTAGGCGGGGATAGCTTCGACTTTTGCTCTACATACTGCTATTCTGTGAATTTCTGCGCTCCATATTGCTCTAATACGCACTGCTTGGCTCTCGGGAGGCCAGCAATAGTGCTCCCGCCACGTTAAGTTCGGTTAGGTTACGTTTGGTTAGGAGAGGTTGTGTTAGGTTCGCTAAGGGTAGCTTTGACTTTCGTGATGTACACTGATACTCGGTGACTTTCTGGGCATTGCTTTGCTATACCCTATTCTGCTTGGCCCCTGGGCGGCCGACAACGGTGTTCTCGGCACGTTGGTTTTTGCTGCGTTACGTTTGGATATGTGAATGCTGGTTATGCTAAGGTAAGGTAGCTTTGACTTTTGTGCTATACGCTTCTATACGGTGGATTTCTGCGCTCTACTGCGCTCTAATATGATCTGCTTTGCTCCGTGAAGGCCAGCAAATGTGTTCTCGCCACGTCAGTTTGAATTGGGATACGCTTGGTTGTGAAACGTTTGATTAGGCCAGGTCGGTGCAACTTTGTCTTTTGCGGTATGCGCTGCTGTTCGCTGGATCTCTGCGCTCAACATTGCTGTAATATGAAATGCTTGGCTCCGTGGAGGCCAGTTATAGTGGTCGCGACACGTTAGATGGGGCTATGTTACGTTTGGTAATGTTACAAATGGTCAGGTTAGGAGAGGATAGTTTTGACTTCTGTGCTATAAGCTGCAATTCCTTGGGTGTCTGCGCTCTACTCTCCTGTAACGAGGTCCGCATGACCGTGGGGAGGGTAGCAGTAGACGTCACGTCACGTTTGGTTGAGTTATGTTACGTTCGGTTACCTTACCTTTGGTTAGGTTAGGAGAGGATTGCTTTGACCTTTGTGCTATACACTGTTATTCGGTGGACTTCCGCGCTCTACAGTGCTGTACTGTATTCCGCCTGGCCCTAGGGAGGCCGGATATTGTGATAGCGGCACGTTATGTCGCGTTGGGCTACATTTGGTAAGGGTATATTAGTTTGTGTTAGGCACGGGTAGCTTTGAATTTTCCGCTACACACTGCGATGCTATAGATTCCTGTGCTGTACTCTTGACTAATATATTCTGCTCCGCGCTGGGAGGCCAGCAATAGTGATCGCGGGACGTCGGGTAGAGATAGGTGACGTTTGGCTATGTTACGATTAGTTAGGTTAGTATAGCGTAGCTTTGACTTTTGTGCTATATACTGCTCCTCGGCGGACTCCTGCTCTCTACAGTGCCCAAGTACGTTCCGCCTGTCCCGGGGAGGCCAGCAATTATGTCCTCGGCACGTTAGGATGAGTTACGCTACGTTCCGCTAGGTTAGGTTTTGCCGGGTTCGGTCAGGATAGCTTTGACCTTCGTAGTGTACACTGCTTTTCGGTGAATTTCTGCTCCCTACTGACATCCACCTTATCCTGCTTGGTCCTGGGGAGGCCGGCAATTGTGACAGTGGCACGTTGGGCTGTGTTACGTTACGTTTGGTTATGAGACGATTGGTTATGCTAGGGTAGGATATCATTAACGTTCGTGCTGTACACTGCTATTCGGTGCACTTCTGCGTTCTACATTTCTCTAATGTGCTCCGCGTGACTCTGGGGAGAACAGAAATAGTGAACTCGGCACGCTAGGTTGAGTTACATTACGTTTGGTTACGTTGCGCTTGGATAGGTTAGGAGAGGATATCTTTGACTTTTGTAACGTTCACTGTTATTCCATGGTTTTCTGCGCTCTACTGTGATCTTGTATGTCCTGCTTGGCCATAGGGATGCCGGAAGTGGCGGTCTCTGCACGTTATGTTGAGTTAGGCTACGTTCGGTTGGTTTAGTTTAATTCAGGTAAGGTTTGGATATCTTCGACTTTTGCGGTATACGCTGCAATGCGGCGGATTTCTGGGCTATACTGCCCTCTAGTATACTCTGCTTGGCTCTGTGCATGCCAGCAACAGTGGTCTCGACACGCCAGGTTCAAGTAGGTTACGTTTGCTTCTTTTAGATTTGACTTCGTTAGAATAGGGTAGCTTTGACTTTTGCGCTATACACAGCTGTTCAGTGTATTTCTACGCCCTATTATGCTCTAATACGCTCTGCTTGGCTCTGGCGAGTACAGAGATTGTGGTCTCGGCACGTCAGATAAGGTTACGTTACAGTTGGCTACGTTACGCTTGGATAGGTTAGGGCAGGGTAGCTTTGACTTTTGTGCTGTACACTGCGAGTCGGTGGAGTTCTGCTCTGCGCCGTGCTCTAAAATTTTCTGCTTGACTTTGTGGATGCCAGCAGAGGTGGTCTCTGCACGTTAGGTTGGGTCCTGTTACTTTTGGTTAGGTTAGGATAGGTCCGGTTATGTTAGGATATCACCAACTATGTGCTATACAATGCAATGCAGTCGATTTCTGCGATCTACTGCGCCCTAGTACATTCTGCTTTTCTCTGTGGATATCAGCAGTTGTGGTGTGGTCATGTTAGGTTGAATTAGGCTTCGTTTGGATGAGTGACGTTTGGCTAGGTTAGGACAGGCTACAATGACATCTGTGCTATCCACTGCAGTTCGGTGGATTTCGGCGCTCTAATGTGCTGTAGAGGGCTCTGCCTGTCTCTGTGGATGCCACAAATATTGGTCACGCTGCGTTCTGTTTATATACAATACGTATGGGTAGGCAACGTGTGGTCAGGTTATGCCAGGATATGTTTTACTTCTTTGCTATGCACTGCAATGAGCTTGAGTTCTGTAATCTGCTGTGCTGTATTGTATACTGCTCGGATCTGGGGATGCCAGCAGCAGTGGCATCAGCACGTCATGCTTAGTCACGCTACGTTCGGTTCGGTCAGGTTAGGCCAGGTTAAGTCAGGATACCCTGTACTTTTGGAACATACACAGCTATACGGTGGATTCCGGCGCTTTACATTGCGCTACTATTCTCTGCTCGACTCTGTGGTTGCGAGCAATGACGGCCGTGTCAGGACAGTTTGAGTTAGGTCATGTTTGGTTATGTTAGGTTAGGCTAGGTTTGGTTAGGATAGCTTTGACTCTAGTGCCGTACACGGTCACTCGGTGAATTTCTGTGATCTACTATGCTGTATCACATTCTGGTTGGTTCAGGGGAGGCCGGGAGCAGTTGTCCCGGGAAGTTATGTTGAGTATTGCTACGTTCGGATAGGTTATGTTAGGACCGGTTAGGTTGGGATATCTACGGCTTTTGTGCTATACATTGCAGTGCTGTGGATATCTGCGTTCTGCCGTGCTGTAGTATAT
>NW_016923619.1:0-3767 GCF_001483705.2 Eufriesea mexicana | reverse complement strand
TACCTTCAACTTTTGTGCTATTCGCTGCAATGCGGCTGGTTTCAGCGCAATACTGTGCTGTAGTGCATTCTGCTTGCCTTCGTGGAGGCCGGAAATGGTGGTCTCGCCATGTTAGGTTGAGCTAGACTACGTTTGGTTATGTCACGTATAGCTAGGTTAGTATAAGCTGCTCTACCTTCTGTTCTTTACACTGTCTTTCGGTGAATTTCTGTCATCTAAAGGGCTCCACTACATTCTGCTTTGCTGTGGGGGGGGGCTGGAGCAGTGGTCGCGGAACGTCATTTCGTGTTATGCTGCCTTTGGTTGGGTTGGATTAGGTCAGGTTAGGTTAGTGTATCTCAGGCTTTTGCGCCATTCACTGCAATGCGGTGGATTTCGGCGCCCTACTCTGCTCCCGTGCAATGGCTCTGTCGAGCACAGCAATAATGTTCTCGTCATGTTAGGCTTTGTTATGCTACGTTTGTGTATGTTACGTTTGGTTAGGTTAGGACATGCTGCTTTGACGTTTGTGCTATGAACTTAAATCCGGTGGATTCCAGCGCTCTACTGTGCTCTGGTAGATTCTGCTAGGCTCTGGAGAGGCCAGCAATGGTGTTCGCGTCACGATAGTAGAAGTTAGGTTACGTTCGTCTACGTTACGTTCGGTTAGGTTAGGGTAAGATAGTCTTGACTTTTGTGCTATACATTGCTATTTGGTGGACTTCTGCATTCTACTGCGCTCCAATATTTCGTTCTTCGCTCTGGTGTGACCAGAAACATTGGTCTCGCCACGTTATATTTAGTTACACTACGCTTTGGTAGGTTAGATTGTGACAGGATATGTTACAATATCTTCGACCTTTGTGCAATTCTCAGCATTGAGGTAGATTTCTGAGCACCACTGTGCTCTAATACACTCAGCTGGTCCTTGTAGAGGCCAGGAATGGTGTCTTCGGCATGATAGGTTGAGTTATGTCACGTTTGTCTAGGTTGTGATAGGCTACCTTGGCTTTCGTGCTTTTCAATGCATTCCGTAGATGTCTGCGATATACTGCTCTCTACTACACTCTGCATGGCCCTGGTGATGCCAGGGGCAGTGGCCGCGGTAAGTCATATTTAACTGTTCTATGTACGGGTAGTTTGGGTTAGGTCAGGTTTGGTCAGGGTACCTTCGAGTTCTGCGCTGTACACTGCAATGCGTTGGATTTCTGCGCTTTACTGTGCGCTAGTACGTTCTGCTTGTCTCTGTGGAGGCCAGGATTAGCTCCCTCGTCGTGGTAGGTTGAGTTATGTTCCGCTTGGCTAGGTTAGGACAAGCTACTTTGACTTTTGTGTTATACACTTCTGTTCGTTGGATTTCTGCTCTCTAATGTATCTAATATGCTGTGCTTGGCTTCACGCCGGCCATAAACAGCGGTCTTGGCACCTTATGTTGGGTTAGACTAAATTTGGTTACGTTAGCTTATGTAACGTCTTGTTAGGATATCTTTGGCTTCTGTGATATACAATGCAATGCGGCGGTTGTCTCCGCTCTACTGTGCTCTAGTATATGCTGCATGGCCCAGGGGGGTCCGCAATAGTGTCGAGGCACCTTATGCTGATTGAGAGAGCGTTTGGTTAGGCCAAGCTAGGCCACGTTGGGATCCGTTGATTTCTTTGCTCTACTGTGTTCCAATATCCCCTGCTTGACTCTGCAGAAGCCTGCAATAGTGGTCTCGCAGTGTTAATTTGTGTAAAGTCACGTATGTTCATGTTACGTTTGGCTGGGTTACGAAACGATAGCCTTGACTCTTGTGATATACACTGCTTCTCGGAGGATTTCTGCCTTCTACTGTGCTCTAGCGTGTTCTGTCTGGCTCTCAGAGGGACAGCAATATTGATCTCGTCAAGCTTTATTGAGATGCACTACGTTTCGGTAGGTTAAGTTGGGACAAGTTAGGTTTGGGTGTCTTACACTTTTGTGTTATTCAATGCTATTCGTGAACTTCTGTTTCTACTGCGCTCTAATATGTTCTGCTTGCCCCTGTGGAGGCCAGCGAAGGTTGTCTCGGCGCGCTAGGTTAGATATGTTGCGTATGTTTATGTTAAGTTTGTTTAGTTTAGGAAACGATAGCCTTGACTTTTGCGCTTTACACTGCTATACGGTGGATTTGTGCGCCCTACATTGCTCTACTGTACTCTGCCTGTCTCTGGAGAGGCGAGGAATAGTGGCTGTGGCACGTTAGGTTGTGTTAAGTTATGTGTCGATTTGTTAGGTTAGGACGGTTCGGTTATGATATCTACGTCTTCTGTACTATATATAGCAATGCGGTGGATTTCTGCGCTCCACTCCGCTGTAGTATGTTCTGCTTGGATCTGCGGAAGCCTGCAATAGCGGTCTCGGCTGGTTAGGATCGGTTAGGCTACGTTTGGTTATGCTACGGTTAGTGAGTTTAGAGTAGGAGAGTTCGGACCCTTGTGTTGTACACTGATATACGCGGATATCTGCGCTTTGCTGGGTCCCAATATCCTCTGCTAGACTCTGCCGTGGTCAGCAATAGTGGTCTCGGCACGTTAGGTTGAGTTTTGTTACGATCGGTTTGGTTACGTTATGTCAAGCTCGGTTATCTTCGTCTTTCTTGCTACACGCTGCTATTTGGCGGACTTCTGCGCTCTGCTATGCTCTACTGTATGCTTCTTGACCCTGGGGAGGCCAGCTACAGTGGTCGCGGCACGTTAGTTTGAATTAGGCATCGTTTGATTAGGTTATGTTTGGATATGTTTGGATGGTATTGCTCCGACTCTCGTTCTATACACTATTATCCGGAGGGTTCTTGTGATCTACTGTGCTGTACTGTATTCCGCTAGTCTCTGGTGAGCCTGACAGCTGTGGCCGCGGCACGCACTGTTGAGTTACGCTACGTTCGGTTAGGTTAGGTTAGGTCACGTTATGTTAGGGTACCTCCGACTCTTGTGCTATTCAACGCAATGCGGTTGATTTCTGCGAACTAGTGTGCTCTAGTATACCCTGCTTGCCTCTGTGGAGGTCAGCAATAAAGATCTCGTCATGTTAGGCTGGAGTATGTTACTTTCGTTTATGTTACGTTAAGCTAGATTAGGACCGGCTACATAGTCATCTGTGTTATTCACTGCTATCCGGAGGATTCCTGTGCTCTAATCCGCCCTATCGTGCTCTGCCTGGCCCCTATAGGCCACCAATATTGGTCTTGTCACGTTATGTTTGGTTACTCCACGATTGGATTGCTTAGGTAATACCAGGCAATGTCAGGTAACGCTTCACTTTTGTGCTATTCAATGCAGTGCGGTGGACTACTGTGCTCTGCTCTCCTCTAGTATATTCTGCTTGGCTCTGTGGAGCCCAGCAATAGTGGCCGTGGTACGTCAGGTTGAGTTAGGTTACGTTTGGTTTGGATAGGTTAGGTGATGTTTGGTCATGGTTGCTCTGACTCTCGTACTGTGCACCGATATTCGGTGAGTTTCTGTCGTCTACTGTGTTCCGATACACTCTACTTGGCTCAGGGGGCCCGAAAAAGCGGTCGCGGCACGTTATCTTGAGCTATGCTGCGTTCGGTTAGGTTAGGTTATGTCAGGTTAGGTTAGGGTATCTTCGACTTTTGTGCTATACTATGCTATGCGGTGGCCATTTGCGCCCTGCGTTGCTCTAATATGCTCTGCTCGACTCTTGGGTGGTGAGCAATAGTGGACGTAGCACGTTATATTCATTCATGCCACGATTGGTTATGTTAGGTTGGGGTATGTTTGGTGAGTATGTCTTCGACTTTCGTGCT
>NW_016923618.1:0-555 GCF_001483705.2 Eufriesea mexicana | reverse complement strand
TGTGTTCATGTAGGCTACGTGTGGTTAGGTTACGTTCAATTGGGTTGGGTCTGGATATATATGTTTTTTGTGCTATACACTGCGTTTCTATAGACTTTTGCGCCCTATGCCATCCTCTAGTAAGCACTGCTCGACTGTGTGGAGGCCTGCAATTGTGGCCGGGGTACGTCAGGTTGAGCTATATTACGTTTGACAATGTTGAGATTTGATATATTAGGGCAGGATGTCGTTGACTTCTATGCTATACGCTGCTATCAGTTGGACTTCTGCGCTCCAGTGTGCTCTAGTATGACCTGCATGGCTCTGGGTTGGCCAGAAATAATGGTCTCGGCACGAAAGGTTGAGCTATGTTAAGTCCTGGTGTGTTTCGTTTGGTCAGGTTAGGATATGATAGTTCAGACATTTGTGCTATAAACTGCTGTCCGCGGATTTCTGCGCTCTACATTACTCTACTATACTCTGCACGAATCTGGGGCGGCGGGCAATAGCGTTCGTGGCACGTCATGTTGGGTTAGGTTACGTTTGGTTATGTAAGGTTAGGTCATGTTTGGTTAG
>NW_016923617.1:0-3293 GCF_001483705.2 Eufriesea mexicana | reverse complement strand
TGTTACGAAAGTTTATGTTGCGTTTGGTTTGGTTAGGATACGATAGCCTTGACTTTTGCGCTATACGCTGCTATTCGGTGGATTTCTTCATTTTAGAGTGCTCTAATATGTTCTGCGTGGCTCTGGGAATGGCGGCAATGTTGGTCTCGCTGCGTTATGTTATGTTACATTACGTTTGGTTTGGTTAGGTTAGGTCAGCCTAGGTCGGGGTATGTTTGACTTTTGTGCTATACACCGCAAAGCCGTGGTTCTATGTGCTCTGCTGTGCTATAGTATATTGTGCTTGCCTCTGCGGAGGCGAAAAATATTGGTCTGTGCGCCTGAGGCTCTATTGGGTTACGTTTGGTTAGCTTACGTTAGGTTAAGTTCGGTAAGGATAGCATCCTCTTTCGTGCTATAAGCTGTTGTTCGGTGGTTTTCTACGCTCGACTGTGCTCTAGTATGTTCTGTTTGGCTCTGGGGAGGCTAGCAATTGTGGTCCGGGCACGTTAGGTTGAGCTATGCTACGCTCGGTTGCGTTACGTTTGGTGATGTTAGGATAGAGTATTTTGGACTATTGTGCTATACATAGCTTTCCGCAGATTTCCGTGCTCTACTGCGTTCTAATATTTCCTGCTTGGCGCTGTGGATGCCAGCAGTATTTGTCTCGGCGCGATGGGATTTTTTATGTTACGGTTGGTCGGGTTTGCCTAGATTCAGCTCGGTCAGGTTATTTTTGACCTTCGTGTTATACACTGCTACACGGAGTGTTTTTGCGCTCGACTGTGATCTATTACATTCTGCTTCTCCCAGGATAGGCAAGCAATAGTGGTTGCGGCACGTGTTGTTGGGTTAGGCTACGTCAGGTTGTGTTACGTTAGCATAGCTTAGGTTCGGGTAGCTGTGACCTTTGTGTTGCACACTGCGATTCTATGGACTTCTGCGCTTTACTCTCCTTTAGTATTTTCTGCTCGACTCTGGGGAGGCCAGCAATAATGTCCGGCGTACGTTTGGCTGAGTTATGCTACGTTTGGTTATGCTAAGATTGGATATATTAGGATAGGGCAGCATTGACTTTTGTGCTATACACAGCTATACGCGGATTTCTGCGCTGTACTGACCTCCAGTATATTGTACTTGGCTCTGGGGATGCCAGCAGTAGTGATCTCGGTACGTCAGGTTGAGCATAGTTACGTTTGCTTATGCTACGCTTGGTTATGTTAGGATATAATAACTTAGAATTTTGCTCCATACGCTGCTATTCGGTAGATTTCAGCGCTCTAATTTGCTCTAATATGTTCTGCTTGGCTATACGAAGGCCATCATTATCGGTCGCGGCAAGTTTCCTTGTGTTATACAACGTTTGGTTAGGTTAGATTTAGTCGGGTTAGGTTAGGACATCTTTGGCTTTTGTGCTCTACGCGGCTATTCGGTGGATCTTTGCGATCTAATGTGTTCTAATATCCTCAGCTTGTCTCTACGTAGGCCATTAATAGCGGTAGCCGCACATTACGTTGAGTTATGCTGTGCATGGTTCGGTTAGGTTATGCCAGGTTTGATTACTGCGTCCTCGACTATTGTGCTATACGCTGCTATTTGGTGAGTTTCTGCGCTGTACATTGATCTACTATACTCTGCCCGACCACGTTGTGGCCAGCAATAGTGGTCGTGACACGATTGGTTGAGTTCGGTTACATTTGGTAAGGCTAGTTTGCGTTAGGCTTGGTCATGATGGCTTCGACTCTTGTGCTATAAACTGCTATTTGGTGAATTTCTGCGCTCTGCTGTGCTGGACTGAAAACTGCGTGGCCCTGTGGAGGCCAGCAATAGTGGCCGCGGCTCGTTATGTTTAGTTTGTTATGTAAGTTTGGGTTACGTTATTTGGGGATAGGTTTGTGTATCTTCGACTTTTTCGGGGTTCACTGCGATTCTATTGATTTCTGCTCTCTACTCTCTTCTAATATGTACAGCCTGTCTCTGGGAAGGCCAGCAATAGTGGTTGGGGCACGTTAGGTGGAGCTTGGTTACGTTTGGTAATGTTACGATTAGCTAGGTTAGGAAAGGATAGATGCGACTTTTGCGCTATACACTGCTTTTCGGCGAATTTCTGCGCCCCACTGTACTCTACCATTCTCTGCTTGGCTCTGGGCAGTTTAGCGATGGTGGTCTCGGCGCGTTAGGTTAAGTTATGTTGCGTTTGCTTATATTACGTTTGGATGGGTTAGGGAAGGATAGCATTGACTTTTGTGCTGTACACTGCTCTTCGGAGGATTTCTGCTCTCTACTGCTCTTTAGTGTGCTATGCTTGGCTTTGGGGGGACAGCAATATCGGTTTAGGCAGGTTACCTTGTGATATGTTACGTACGGTTAGGACACAGTTCGTTGATTTAGGAAAGTGTAGCTTTAACTTTTGCGCTATACACTGCTATTCGGTGGACGCCTGCGCTCTGCTGTGCACTAATATGTTCTTCTTGTCCCTGCGGCGGCCAGCATTAGTGTACGTGCTACGCTTGGTTGAGTTAGGTACCGTTCGCTTTAGTTAGGTTAGGATAAGTCCGGTCTAGATGGCTTAGACTTTTGTGTTATACGCTGCTATTCTGTGTATTCATGCACTTCGCCGAGGTCTAGTACATTCTGCTTGGCCATGAGGAGGCCAGCTGTAGGGGTCCCGGCACGTTAGTCTGAGTTACCTTGCAAATGGCAATGTCAGGTTTGGTTATGTTCGGAGAGGATTGCTTTGACATTTGTACTATACACTGCAATTCGGAGCATTTCTGCACTCTACATTGCTACACAATGCTCTACTTGTCTCTAGGGAAACCAGAAGTGGCGGTCGTGGCACAATACTTTTAGTTAGGTTGCGTTCACTTAAGTAAATTTAGGCCAGGTTTGGCTGGGATGGCTCTGACTTTCGTGCTATACGCTTCTATTCGGCTGATGTCTGCGCTCTACTCTGCTGTAGTATGTCCTGCTTGGCTCTGCTGATGCAATACAGGCCTCGGCTGGATAGGTTTAGCTGTTCTACGTTTGCTTCGGTTGGGTATGGTCTGGTTTGGTAAGGATGTCTTTCACTTTTGTGGTATACATTGCCATCTGGTGGCTTTCTGCGCTCCGCTGTGCTCTACTATACTCTGCTACAATCTGGTGAGGCCAGCAATATTGGTGGCTTTCTGCGCTCCGCTGTGCTCTACTATACTCTGCTACAATCTGGCGAGGCCAGCAATATTTGTCGTGGTACGATTATCTTTGCAATGCTACGTTTGGCAATGTAAAAATTGGTTAGGTAAGGACAGGGTAGCTTTGGCTTCTGTGCT
>NW_016923616.1:0-1989 GCF_001483705.2 Eufriesea mexicana | reverse complement strand
AGTTTGGGCTCGGTTACGTTCGTATATGTTAGGTTAGGACGAGTTATGTCACCGATATCCTTTGCTTTTCCGCTTCACACTTCGGTGCGACGATTTCCTGCGATCTACTGTATCCTAGTATACTCTGCTTGCTCTGCGAATGTTATCAATATTGGTGTACCCACTTTGGGTTGAGTTAGGTTACGCTTGGTTAGGGCGACTTTGGCTTTTGTGTTGTACACTGCTCTTCGGTGGATTTGATCTAATATGATCTGCATGGCTCTGTGGATGCCAGCAATAGCATTCTCGGCACGCTACCATCTGTTAGGCTACGTTCGGTTAGGTTAGGTTACGGTGGATTTCTCTGCTCTACTGTGTTCTAATACTCCCTGCCTTGCTCTGGGAATTCCAGAAATAGTAGCCGCGCGCATTATGTTGGGCTACGTTACGTTTGGTTACGGTAGGTTTGTTTGGGTTGGGCGAGGATATCTTTGACCTTCGTGCTATACACAGCAATTTTATGGACCTGTGTGCTCTACTGTGCACTACCATATTCTGCTTGTCTCTGAGGAAGCCAGCAATAGCGGTCGTGGCATGTTAGGTCTAGTTACTCTACGTTTGGTCGAGTTAGGTTACGCTCGGTTATGTTACGTTTGGTTAGGTTAGGACAGGGTAACCTTGACCTTTGCGTAATACACTGCATTTCGGTGGGTCTCTGCGCTCTTCATTGCTCTACTGTACTCTCCACGAATCTGTGGAGGCCAGTGATGCCTTTCTCGGCCCACTAGGTTGCGTTAGGCTACGTTCTGCTGGGTCACGTTAATCTGGGTTTCGGTCAGGTTGCCTTGACTTTCGTGGAGTAAACTGCTTTTCGATGGACTTCTGCGCTCTTCTGTGCGCTATCACGACTTACTTCTCTCCGTGGACGCCAGGAGTAATGACCTCGGATCGTCTGGTTGAATTATGTTACGTTTGCTAAGGTCAGGTTTTGTCAGGTTTGTTTAACACATCTTTGACTTATCTGCTATACACTGTTGTGCGGACGATTTCGGCGCTCTACGTTGCTCTGCTATACTCTGCTTAGCTCACGTGAGGTCAGTAATAGTGATCATGGCACGTCAGTTTAGGTCACGCTATGTACGATTATGTTACGTTTGGTTACGTTAGGATAGGATTGCTTCGACTTATGGGCTACACACTGCTGTTTGGTGGATTTCTGAGCTCTACTGTGCTCTATTGCGCTCTGTTTGGCCGTGGGGAGGCCAGCAATAGTGGTATGGGCAACTCAGCTTGAGTTAGGCTGCGTTGGGTAAGGCTAAGCTTGTTTAGGTTAGGATAGGGTAAATTTGACTTTTGTGCTATAAACTGCTCGGTGCGTCTCTGCCTTCGACATCGCCCTACTATGCTCTGCTTGACTCTCAGGGGTCTAGCAATAGTGTTCGCGGCAAGATAGTTTGTGTTAGAATACGTTCTGTTATGTTACGTTACGTTGCGTTTGGTTACGATAGATTCAACTGTAGTGCTACACATTGATATCCCATGGACTTCTGCCCCCTGCTGCGCGGTATCGCACTCTGCGTGTGTCAGGGGACGCCAGGAAGAGTGGTCGCTGCGTGTTGGGTTAAGTTATATTCAGTTCGGTAGGCAAGGTTTGGTAAGGATTGGTTGGGATATCTTTCACCCTTGTGCTATACACTGCTGTCCGGTCGTCTTCAACGACCTACAATGCTCTGGTATACTCTTCCCAGCTCTCGTGACGCCAGCAATAGTGGTCGTGGCACCACAGGCAGTGCTACGATACGTTTGCTCGTTTCACGTTTTGTCAGGTGAGGAGATCATAGCACTGACTTTGTGCTTCACACTGCTATCCGGTGTATTTCTGCGCTCTACTGCGATCTAATATTCTCTGCTTTGCTCTGCGAATGCCATAAATGGCGGCCGCGGCCCGTTATGTTGGGCAAAGTTATGTTTCTTTATGTTACGTTTGTTTCGAATAGGATAGGTTAACCC
>NW_016923615.1:738-3142 GCF_001483705.2 Eufriesea mexicana | reverse complement strand
CTATAGAATCTTCCTGGAAATTCCAGATTCATCGACATTTTCGACTAATATCGCGGTGAGCTATCTTCCTCGCAAAGCTAAATAGGAACGATACTTTTAGCCTGCTATGGGCGTTGCAATGCTACACAATCCTCCCGGAAAGTTCAATTATATTGACAGCTTCGACGAATATTGTGGTGAGTTAACTTGCTTGCATAAATAAGGAGTAAAGGTCCTGTTGGCGTGCTATAGGCATTGGAGTGCTGTAGAATCTGGAAGGAAAATTCAATTTTATAGACAGTTTCGACTAATATCGTGGTGAGCTGTCTTCCTTGCATACGTAAGGAGGAAAGATGCTTTCTGAGTGCCATAGCCATTGCAATGATATAGAATGTGGCTGGAAAATACAATTATGTTGACATTTTCGACCAATATCGTCGTGACCAAACCTCCTTGCGTAAGTATGGGGGAAAGGTACTATTGGCGTGCTATAGCCTTTGCAATGCTATGAACTCTGGCAGGAAAATTCAATTTAACTGGCATTTTCGAATAAAACCGTGGTGAGCTATCTTCCTTGCATAGCTAAGGAGGAAAGATACTTTTGGCGTGCTATATCCATTGTAATGCTGTAGAATCTGGCTGGAAAATTCAATTTTATTGTCATTTTCGACTAATATTGTGGTGAGCTAACTTTCTTGAATAAGTTAGAAGGAAAGATGCTTTTGGAGTGCTATAGGCATTGCAATCATATAGATTGTGCCTGGAAATTACAATTTTGTTGACATTTTCGAATAATACCGTGGTGAGCTATCTTCCTTGCATAGCTAAGGAGGAAAGTTACTTTTGGCGTGCTATATCCACTGCAATGCTATAGAGTCTGGCTGGAAAGTTCAATTTTGATGACATTTTCGACTAATATCGTGGTGAGCTAACTTCCTTACGTAAGTAAGGAGGAAATATGCTCTTGGCGTGCTATTGCCGCCGCAATGCTATAGAATCTTCCTGGAAAATTCAATTTTAACGACATTTTTGACTATTATCGTGATGAGATAACTTTATTGCATAAACAAGGAGGAAAGGTCCTATTGGCGAGCTGTAGCCATTGCAATGTTTTAGAATCTGGCTGAAAAACTCAATTTTATAGTCATTTCCGTCTAATATTGTGGTGAGCTAACTTTTTTGCATAAATAAGGAGGAAAGATACTATTGGCGTGGTATAGCCGTTGAATTGATATAGAATATGTGTGGAAAATTCAAATTTATTGTTATTTTCGGCTAACATCGTGGTGAGCTAACTTTCTTGCATAATTTAGGAGGAAAGATTCAACCGGCGTGCTATAGCCATTGCGTTGATATAGAATGTAATTAGAAAATTCATATTTATTCACACTTTCGACTAACATCATGGTGAGCAAACTTTCTTGCATATATAAGGAGCAAAGATTCAATTGACTTGCTACAGCCTTCGCAATGCTATAGAATCTTCCTGGAAAATTCAATTTAATTGACATTTTCGGCTCATATCGTGGTGATTTAACTTCCTTGCGCAAGTACGTAGGAAAGGTGCCTTTTGAGTGCTACTGCCATTGCAATGATATAGTTTGTGGCTGGAAAATACAATTTTGTTGACATGTTCGACTAATATTGTGGTGAGCTTACTTCCTTGCGTAAGTATGGAGGAAATATACTCTTGGCGTGCTATTGCCGTCCCATTACTATAGAATCTGTCTAGAAAGTTCAATTTTATTGACATTCTCGACTAATATTGTGGTGAGTTAACTTGCTTGCATAAATAAGGGGGAAAGATTGTTTTGGCGTGCTATAGGAGTTGCAATGCCGTAGAATCTGGAAGGAAAATACAAATTTATTGACATTTTCGACTAATATCGTGGTGAGCTAACTTCCTTGCGCAAGTAAGGATAAAAGATTCTTTTTGAGTGCTATAGCCATTGCAATGATATAGATTGTGGTTGGAAAATACCATTTTGTTGACCTTTTCGACTAATATCGTGGGGAGTTAACTTTCTTGCAAAACTAAGGAGGAACGATTCTATTGGCGTGCTATAGGCATTGCATGCTATAGAAACCTCCTGGAAAATACAATTTTATTGACGTTTTCGACTAATATCGTCGTGACCTAACATCCTTGCGTAAGTAAGGGGGATAGATTCTATTTGCGTGCTATAGCCTTTGCAATGCTATGGACTCTGGCAGGAAAATTCAATTTTACTGACATTTTAGACTAATATCGCGGTGAGCCACATTTCTTGCATAAATAAGTTGGAATAATTCTATTGGCGTGCAACAGCCATTGCAATGATACAGAATGTGGTTGGATACTACAAATTTATTGACATTTTCGACTAATATCATGGTGAGCTAACTTCATTGCATAAATATGGAGGATAGATTCTACTGGCGCGCT
>NW_016923615.1:0-652 GCF_001483705.2 Eufriesea mexicana | reverse complement strand
TTTCTTGCATAAACAAGGAGGAAAGGTTCTATTGGCGTGCTGTAGCCATTGCAATGCTTTAGAACGTGGCTAAAAAACTCTATTTTATTGACATTTCCGCCTAATATTGTGGTGAGCTAATTTTCTTGCATAAATAAGGAGGAACGATACTTTTGGCGCGCTATAGCCATTGCATTGATATGGAATCTGTTTGGAAAATTCAAATGTATTGGTATTTTCGACTAACATCGTGGTGAGCTAACTTTCTTGCATAAATAAGGAGGACTGAATCAATTCACTTGCTATAGGCGTCGCAATGCTGTAGAATCTGGCTGGAAAGTTCAATTTTATTGACATTTTCGACCAATATTGTGGTGAGCTAACTTGCTTGCATAAATATGTAGGAGAGATTCTATTGGCGAGCTATAGCCATTGCAGTCCTGTAGAATCTGGCTGGAAACTTCAATTTTATTGACTTTTCTGACTAATATTGTGGTGAGCTGCCTTTCTTGCATGAATAACGGGGAAAGGTTCTATTGGCGTGCTACTGCCATTGCAACGTTCTAGAATCTGGATGGAAAATTCAATTTTATTGTCATTTTCGGCGAAAATCGTGGTGAGTGAACTTGCTTGCATAAATAAGGGGGGAAGATTCTGTTGGTGTGCTATAGGA
>NW_016923614.1:0-1549 GCF_001483705.2 Eufriesea mexicana | reverse complement strand
TATGTATGGTTCTATGTATGGATATATGTATGGGTGTATGTATGGATGTATGTATGGGTATATCTATGGATGTATGTATGTTTGGATGGATGCATGGATGTATTTATGAATGGACTTGTGTATGGTTGTATGAATATATTTATGGATGAGTGTGGGGGTGTATTTCAGGATATATGGATGGATGGATGTATGGATTTTTGGATGGATGTACAGATGGGTGGATGGGCGCCCGAATGGATGGATGTACTCATGAATGGGTGGATGTACGCATGGATGGGTGTTTGGATGGATGGATGTATGGATGGATGTATGGATGGATGTATGTGTGTTCGGATGGATGGATTAATGTATGGATGTATGTAAGGATGTATGTATGGATGTATGTATGCATGTATGTTCGGATGGATGTATGGATGGATGGATGGATGGATGGATGAATGGATGTGTGGATGGATGGAAGCATGGATGGATGGATGTATGATTGTATGGATGTATGGATGAATGGTTGTATTGCTGGATGTATGGATGTATGTATGGATGGTTGAACGTATGAATGTATGGGTGGATGAGTGTGTGAATATGTGGATATATGGTTGGATCGTCGTATGGTTGTATGCATGCATGGACGCATGTATGGTTGCATATATGGATGGATGTATGGATGGATGTATGGACGTATCGACGGGTTGATGGATGGACGAATGTATGTACGGATGGGTGTCTCGACGGATGATTGAATGGACGGACTGTTGGATGGAGGGGTGGATGGATGGACGGATGAATGGATGGATGTATGTATGGATGTATGGCTGCATTGATGGATGGAGGGATGTGCGGATGGATGAATGGATGGTTGTATGTATGTATGTACGGTTGTATATATGGATGTATGCATGGGTGTATGTATGTGTGTATGTATGGATATATGTAAGGATGTATGGGTGGAGGTATGGATGGATGTATGCATGTATGTTCGGATGTACGTATGGATGTATTTATGGGTGGATGGACGTATGGATGTATGTATGAATTGGACTATGGTTGGTGGTATGGGTATATTTATGGTTGCGCGTGGGGATGTATGTCCGGATATATGGATGGATGTGTGTATGGATTTTTGGATGAATGTACGTATGGATGAATGGAAGCTTGGAAGGATGGATGTATGCATGGATGGGTGTATGGGTGGATGGATGTATGAATGGATGGATGTTTGGATGGATGGATGTTTGGATGGATGGATGGATGTATGTATGGATGGTTGAACGTATGATTGTATGGGTGGATGAGTGTATGAATATGTGGATATATGGTTGGATCGTCGTATGGTTGGATGCATGTATGGACGCATGTATGGTTGCATATATGGATGGATGTATGGATGGATGTATGGACGTATGGACGGGTTGATGGGTGGACGAATGGATGTACGGATGGGTGTCTCGACGGATGATTGGTTGGACGGACGGTTGGATGGACGGATGGATGGATGGACGGATGGATGGATGGACGGATGAATGGATGGATGTATGTATGGATGTATGGCTGC
>NW_016923613.1:0-529 GCF_001483705.2 Eufriesea mexicana | reverse complement strand
TCGTAAATGTCAATAAAATTGACTTTTCCAGCCAGATTCTTCGGCATTGTAATGCCAATAGCATGCCAATAGAATCTTACCGCCATATGCCATATTTACGCAAGAAAGATAGCTCACCACGATATTACTTGAAAATGTCGATAAAATCGAAACTGCCAAGCACATTCCATATCATTGCAGTGGTTATAGCACACCAGAAGGATCTTTCCTCCTTACTTAGGGAAGGAAGTTGGCTTACCACGATATTAGCAGAAAATGACTATAAGATTGAATTTTCCAGCAAGATTCTATAGCATTGCAATGCCTATAGCATGCCAACAGAATCTTTGCTCCTCATTTATGGAAGAAAGTTAGCTAACCACCATAATATTCGTGAATGTCAATAAAATTGATTTTTCCAGCCAGATTCTTTGGAATTGCAATGGCAATAGCACGTCAATAGAATCTTTCCGTCTTATTTACACAGGAAAGATAGCTAACCACGATATTAGTCGAAAATGTAAATAAAATTGAATCTGCCAGGCACACT
>NW_016923612.1:0-1024 GCF_001483705.2 Eufriesea mexicana | reverse complement strand
CTTTGTTATGCTAGGTTTCGTTACGTTTGGATGGGGTAGTTTAGACTTGTGTCCTTTACACTGCTATTCTGTCGTTTCCAGCGCTCTACATTGTTCTAATATGCCCTGCATAGCTCTGAGGAGGCCAGCGAGGGCGGTCGTGGCACGACAGGTTTTGTCATGTTACGTTTGGCTATGTTGCGTTTGGTTAGGTTGGGTTAGGCTATCTTTGAGTTTTGAGCTGTACACTGATATACGGAGAATTTCTGCGGTCTACTGTGCTCTAATATGTTCCACTTGGCTCTCGGGAGGCCAGCGATAGATGTCTCGGCTCGTTGGGTTCAACTATTCTACGTTTGGTTAGGTTAGGCTATGCCATGTTAGGTTACAATGTCTTCGATCTTTGTGCAATACATTGTCATTTGGTGGCTTTCTGCGCCCTACTTGGCTCAACTATAGTGTGCTCGCTTCTGGAGGGGCTAGCAATATTGTCGTGGCACGATAGGTTGTGCTATGCTACGTTTGGAATTGTTACGATTAGTCATGTTAGGACAGTATAGCTTTGACTTTTGCTCTATAGACCGCTGTTCGATGGACTCCTACGCTCTACATTGCTCCACTGTCGTCTATTTGACACTGGGGATGCCAGCAATAGTTTTCCCGGCACGTTCGGCTGTGTTAACTTGCGTTTGGCTATTCTATGTTTGGTTAGGTTCGGGAAGTGGTGCTATGAATTTTGTGCTTTACATCGCTATTCGGCGGATTTCTGTGCTCTACATTGCTCCAATATGCTCTGCACTACCCTGGGGAGGCCAGCAACGGTAGTTTCGGGGCGTTATGTTTAACTAGGCTTCGTGCGGCTTTGTTACGCTTTGTTAGGTGTGTATAGGATAGCTTTGACTTTTGGGCTATACACGGCCATTCGGCGTGTTTTTGCGCTCTGGATTGCTCTACTAGCTTCTGCTTGATTTTGGGGCGGCCGGCAATTGTGGCCGTGGCGTGTTTGCTTGTGTTAGGTTGCGCTTGGTTTGGTCAGGGTAGGATA
>NW_016923611.1:0-266 GCF_001483705.2 Eufriesea mexicana | reverse complement strand
AGTGGTCTTAGAAGAAAATATGAACTGGTAATATAGAGACAGAAAACCAAAAAACTGTTACAGTTCTTAAGGGATAAGTAATTCACTCACATGATGCACTTTATAAAACATAATGTATTTGGCGTAATATAAACGATGTGTTTGGATTATAGATACAGGGAAGAAAGACAAGCGACCGCTTCTGTATGCACGACTCAAAACAAAGACGAAAGGGCGGGGGGTCGAAGAATTACCAAATCGTAAAGGAAACATAAAATTTACTAAAC
>NW_016923610.1:0-590 GCF_001483705.2 Eufriesea mexicana | reverse complement strand
TCTTTTGTGCTATACACTGCTATTCGGCGAATTTCTGCGCTATACTACGCCCTAATATGCTCTACTTGGCGCTGAGGAGGCCAGGATGTGGTCTCGCGACGTTCGATCGAGTTACGCTACGTTTGATTAGTTTATGTTACGTCCGGTTAGGTTAGGGTATCTTGGACCTTTGTGCTTTACATTTCAGTGCGGCGGAAATCTGCGCGCCACTGTGCTATAGTATGTTCTGCTATTCCCCGGGGGGACAGCAATAGTGGTCTGGGCACGTTATGTCGTGGCATGTTACGTATGGATTTGTAACGTTCGGTTATGTTAGGACAGGGCAGCTTTTACTTTTGTGCGGTGAACTGCTATTCGGTGAACTTCTGCGATCTACTGTGACCTAGTTTTCCCTACTTTTCTCTGGTATTCCAGAAATAGTGGCCGCGGCTCGTTAGGGTGTGTTTGGTTAAGTTCGATTAGGTTAGGTTTGATTGGCCTAGGCTAGGATATCTTTAACTGTCATGCTATACACTGCCATTCTGTGCACCTCTGCGTTCTGCTCACATCTAATGTGCCCTGATTGGCGATGGGGAGGCCAGCAATTGTGG
>NW_016923609.1:8921-13905 GCF_001483705.2 Eufriesea mexicana | reverse complement strand
ACAAATGCTGGCCTCCCCAGGGACCAGCAGATTAGAGTAGAAGAGAGAAGAGGGCAGGAATCCGCCGAATAACAGTGTGTAGCACGAAGGTCGCAGCCACCATAACCGAACATAGCTTAACCTAGCCTAGCCATACGTAACCTAACAGAACCTGACGTATCAGGACCACAATTCCAGGCCATACAAGAGCCAAACAGAGTATAGCGTAGCAATCTGGTGCGCCGAAATGTACAGAATAGCAGTGTATAGCACAAAAGGCAAGGATACACCAACTAAACCTATCCAAACCTCGACGGACGGGACGCAACATAACTCAACCTAACTAGCCGCGACCAGTACTCCTGGCGTCCCCAGACTCAAGCAGAGTGATGTTACTCGCAGTACAGCGTAGAGGTCCTAAGAATCGCCGTGTATGGCAGAAAAATCAGAGCAATCCAAGCATGACCCATGCTAACATGAACTAGCCAAACATAACCTTACTCAGCCTAACATGTCGCAGACACTGTTTCTGGACAACCACGATCTAATCAGAGCATATTAGAGCACAGTAGGACGGAGATACCCACCGAAATGCAGCACAAAAGTCAAAGGCAACCCTACCTAATCTCACCTATCATAACAAAAACAAACGTAGCCAAACTCAACATAACGTGACGCCTCCAACATTGCTAGCCTCAACAGAGCCAAGCAGGACGTATCACAGGAGAGTTGGACGCAGAAATCCATGGAATCGCAGAGTACAGAAGAAAAGTCAAAGATATCCAAACCTAACGCAAACAAACATATCCTAACCTAACGTAGGCAAACACAACATAACGTGCCGCGAACAATATTGCTGGCCGCCCCAGGGTATAGCAGATTCGACGAAAGCACATTGGAGCGTAGGAATCCAGGGAATGTGTGTGCACAGCACAAAAGTGAAAGTTATCCTGCCCTCACACATCAAAACGTAATACACCAAACGCAACGTAACTTCACCCAGCGTGCCGAGAACACTATGGCTGGCATTCCCAGAGCCATGCAGAATGTGCTGAAACGCAGTGGAGCGCAGGAAACCGCCAAACAGCGGCATAGCACAAACAGTGTATAGCACAAAAGTCAAAAATATCCTAACCTAACCTATCCAAACGTAGAGCAGCTAAGCCTGGCGTGCCGAGAGCACCATTGCCGGCCACCCCAGCGCAAAGCAGAGCATATTAAAGTACAGTGGAGCGCAGGAATCCACCGAAGGCAGCGTATAACGGAAAAGTCATAGCCATTTTGTCCTTGCATAACCAAACCTAACAGAGGCGTACGTAACTCTGCCTAACGTGCCGAGAACACTATTCCTGGCGTCCACAGAGACAAGCAGAGTGCGACAGCGCTGAGAAGAGCGCAGAGGTCCACAGAATAGCAGTGTGTAGCACAAAAGTCAAAACTATCCATACCAAACCTAACCAAACGTAACATATCCGAACGCAACAGAACACAAACTAACGGGCCGAGACCAATGCTGCTGGCATCCCCACAGCCAAGCAGTATATACTAGAGTACAGGAGAGCGCAGAAAACTGCCGAATAGCAGTGTATGCCATAAAAGTCATAGCTACCCTAGCCAAACCTATCCTAACCTAGCGAATGCTAGCGTAACCTAACTCAACCTAGCGTGCCGAGACCACCATTGCTGTCCCTGCCAGAGCCAGGTAGCATACACTACAGCACACTAGAGCCCAGAAATTCAACGTATAGCGGTGTATGGCACAAAAGTCAAAGCTATCCTTTCCTAACCTAACAAAACATAACGTAACCAAACGGAACCTGACCCTTCGTTACCTGACGCGACCAGTATTGTTGGCCTCCACAGAGCCAAGCAGAGCATAATATAGGAGAGTAGAGCGCAGATGTCAATAGAGTCGCAGTGTACAGCAGAAAAGTCGAAATTATCCACACCTAGCCAGAGCTAACGTAACCCAACCAAACGTATCCTAACTGAACCTGTCCCGCCGAGACCACTATTACCGGCTTCCTCAGGGCCTAGCAGAGCATACCAGAGCACAGTGGAGCATCGTAATCAACCGAAGATCAGCGTATACCGCGAAAGTCAAATCTATACAAAACTAACCAAAACAAACAAAGCGTAACGGACCGAGAGGACTATTACTGGATACCCTGGAGTCGATCGGAGAAGAGTAGAGCTATGTAGAGCGTACAAATCCTCCGAATAGCGTAGTATAGCACAAAGGCCGAAGCCACCCTATCCAAACCTAACCAATCGTAACATTACTAAATGTATCCTAGCGCGACCTATCGAGCAATGAACGCCAATGGCGGCCTCCCCAGAGTCGAGCAGGGTATAGCAAAGCACAGTAGAGCGCAGGAGGCCGCCAAATAGACGTGTATAACGCAAAAGTCAAAGTCATCCTAACCAAACGTAAACTAATCTGTCAAAACCAAGCGCAACCTACCTCAACATATCGCGCCACGACCGCAATTGCTGGCCTCCCCAGAGTCGAACGGAGTATAGTAGAGCAATGAAGAGCGCAGGAATTCTCCGAATAGTGGTGTATAGCACAAAAGCCAAGGTTACCCTAACCAAACATATCCTACCCTAGCCAATCTAACCGTAACCTACCTCAACCTAGCGTGCCGAGATCACACATGCTTGCCTCCCCAGAGACAAGCTGAGCATACTAGAGCACTGTAGAAAGCTGAGATCCACCGAATAGCAGTGTATAGCACAAAAGTCAAAGCTACTCTAACAAACCCAACCTAACCTAACATAACCAGACGCAACGTATCTTACCCTAACTTGCCGACAGCACTACTGCTGGTCTCACCGTAGCCAAGCAGAATATACCAGTGTACAGTAGTGCGTATTATCCCACAGAATAGCAGTGTATAGCACAAAGGTCATGGCCATCCTAGCCAAACATAACCTGCCCCAGTCAAGCCAAGCGAAACGTAACTCTGCCATACGCGCCACCGCCGCAATTGCTGGCCTCACAGAGTGAAGCAGAACACGATAGAGCACGGTAGAGTGCCGAAGTCAACAGTATAGCGGTGTATAGTACAAAAGATAAACCTATCCTATCCTATCCTTTCCAAACGTAACGTAACCAAACGTAACATATCCCATCCTGACGTGCCGAGACCACTATTGCTGACCTCCCCAGATCCAAGCAGAATGTGTTAGAGCAGAGTCGATCGCAGTAATCCACCACATTGCAGAGTAAAGCAAACGAGTGGAATAAAGTATGATATCCTAACCAAACGTAGCCTATATAAAGCTAATGCGCCGGGAACAAAATCCCTGGCTTCCACAGACCCGAGAAGAGAGCAGTAGAGCAATGTAGAGCGTCGAAATCTTCCGAATAGAGGGTAAAGTAAAAAAAAGTCAAAAGTATCCTATCCTAACCTAACCTAACGTAACATAGGCGGACGTACTGTAACCCAACGTTACGTGCCACGGCCGCTATTGCTGGCATCACGAGACCTAACCTGAGTACAGCAGAGCAATGCAGAACGCTGGAACATTCCGAATAGAAGTGCACGGCCCAAAAGTCAAAGCAACCCTAACCAAACCCAACCAAACCTGACATAACCGAGCGCAGTATAACAGAACCCAACGTACCGAGAGCACTATTCCAGGCATCCACAGAGACAAGCAGGTTGTGATAGCGCACAGAAGAACGCAGAAGCACACAGGGTAGCAGTTTGTAGCACAAAAGTGAAAGATACCCTAACGTAACACAACGTTTCCTAACATTACCGAACGTAATGTAACTCAAGCTAACTTGAGGCGACCACTACTGCTGGACTCCGGATAGTCGAACAGGGCACGGTAAAGCAATGTGGAACGTAGTAATCCACCGAACGGCGGAGTATGACACAAAAATCGAAGCTACCCTATCCTAACGTAACCAAACGTAACACTTCTAAACGTATACTAACGCAACCTAATGGGACATGGCCATTAATGCTGGTATCCCCAGAAAGCCAACAAATAGCAATGTATAACACAAAAGTCAAAGTCAACCTGAGCTAACTAGACCTAACCTATCCCAACCAAGCGTAGAATAACTAAACCTAATGTGCCGCAACCACTATTGCTGGCCTTCCCAGAACCAAGCAGAATACACCAGAGCTCAGTAGAGCGCGGAAATCCACCCAATACCAGTGTATAGCACAAAATACGAAGCAATCCTGTCACATCCTTACCAAAAGCAACATAAGCTGACGTAACGTTATCCAAACCACCGTGCCACGACCGCTACTGCTGGCCCCTCGAGAGCTAAGCAGAGTACGGCAGAGCAACGAAGAACGCTGAAAGCGTCCGAATGGCAGTGTACAGCATAAAAGTCAGAGGAGTCGCTGCCAAACTTAACCAAACATAACCTAACAAAGCGTAACATAACTCAACCTAACGTGCCGAGAGAGCTGTTTCTGGCGCACACGGAGACAAGCAGAACATATTAGCGGAGAGCAGGGAGCAGAAATCCATAGGACCGCAGTGTACAGCAAAAAAGTCAGTAACATCTAAACCCAGCCCAAACTAACATAACCTAGACTGTCGCAAGCAAACTCAACGTATCGTGCCACGACCACTATTGCTCGCCTCCACAGGGACTAGCAGATTACGGTAGAGTAGAGTGGAGGGCAGGAACACTTCGAATATCTGTGTATAGCACGCTTGTCAAAGCGACCGTAACCAATCCTGACCTAACCTAGCCTAACCAAACGTATCATAACTCAACATAACGTGCCACGACCACTATTGCTCGCATCCCACCAGTCGGGCGGAGTACAGTAGAGCAATGTAGAGCGCAGAAATCTATCGAATAGCAGTGTATAGCACAAAAGTCAAAGCTACCCTAGCATGACATATACAAGTGTAATTCAACCAAATGCAACCCAACCTAACCTAACGTGCCAAGACCCATGTCACTGGCATTGATAGAGCCAAGCAGTATATACTAGAGCACAGTAGAGCGCAGAGAGTCAACAAA
>NW_016923609.1:683-8772 GCF_001483705.2 Eufriesea mexicana | reverse complement strand
ATGCACCCGATACCAGTGTATAGCACTAAAGTCATTGCGACTCTAACCTAACATATCCAAACGTAACATAATGAGGCTTAACGTTACACAACATATCGCGCTACGACCACGATTGCTAGCATCCCCAGAGTCGAGCAGGTTATAGTAGAGAGCAGTAGAACTCAGAAAACCGCCGAATAGCAATGTATAACGCGAAGGTCAAAGCTATCCAGACATAACCCGTACTAACATAACCTAACCCAACGCTGCATAGCCCAAACTAACGTGCCGAGACCACTGTTCGTTGCCTCCCCAGTGCCGAGCAGAGCCTATTTGAACTCGGTAGAGGGCAGAGATCCTCCATACAGCAGTGTACAGCGCTAAAGTCAATGCTTACCTATCCTAACCTAACCAAGCCTATCATGAGCAAACGTAGCTTAACTCAATGTAACGTGCCTAGACTACACTTGCAGGCCTCCACAGAGCCAAGCAGAGCATACTAGAGCAATATGGATCGCAGAAATCCACCGAATTCCAGTGCATAGCGCAAGAGTAGAAGCTATTCTAACCAAAGTTGGCCTAACCTAACCTAGCCGTACGTAACCTATCTCAACGTAAATTGCCGGGACCACGATTGTTGGCATCCACAAAGCCACGCAGAACATATTAGTGGATAGTAGAACGCGGAACTCCATAGAATCACTCTGTGTATCGGAAAAGCCTAAGCTACGCAAGCCTAACCCGAACAAACGTGTCCGAGACAAACATAGTCCAACTCAGCATAATGGACCACCAACGCTACTACTGGTCTCCCAACGGCCAAGCAGAACATATTACGGACAGTAGAGCGTAGGAGTCTACCGTGCATCAGAGCATACCACGAAAGTCATATATATATATACGAGGGTAACCAAAACGTACGTGACGTACACAAACGCTGCCTACACAGCATAACGGTTCGAGACTACTATTACTGGTATCCCCAGAGTCGCGCAGTGTATAGTAGAGTGAGGCTGGGCGTAGGAATCCACCGAATAGCAGTGCCAAGCACAAAAGTCTACGCTACCCTATCCTTGCCTAACCAAACGCGACATAACCAAACGCAGTGTGTCTCTGCATAACATGCCGATAACACTACTGCTGGCCTCCCCGTAGTCAAGCAGAATATTCTAGAGCACATTAGAGCGTAGAAATCCTCCGAATAGCAGTGTATAGCACTAGCGTCGAGGCCATCCTAACCAAACTTAGCCTATCCTAACAGATCCAAGAGTTACGTAACAGAGTCGAATGTGCAGCAACCACTATCCCCCCCCCCGCGCCAAGTAGAGCTCGTTAGAGCACTGCGGGGCGCAGAAATCCTCAGAACGTCAGTGTATAGCACAAAAGCCGAAGCTATCCTATCTCAACGTAACCAAACGTTACCTAACCAAGCGTAGCGTAACACAAACTAACGTGCCGAGACCACTATTGCCGTCCACCACATCTCCAAGCAGACCTTATTATAGCAAAGTGGAGCGAAGAAATTCACCGAATAGCAGTGTAATAGCAAAAGTCGAAGCCATCCTAACCAAACTTAGCCTAACCTAACGTAGCCGAACGCAACCTGGCTCAACCGAACGCGCCACGACCGCTATTGCTGGCCTCCCCAGGGACATGCAGATGCTAGTAGTGGAACACAGAGTGCAGATATCGTACGAATAGCGGTGTATATCTCAAAAGTCGTAAGTAACCTTTGCAAATCTTTCATATCCTAGCCAGGCCAAGCGGAACATAACTTAACCCAGCCTGCCGAGACCACTAATGCTGGCCACCATAGAGCCAAGTAGAACATACGAGAACAATGCAGGACGCAGTAATCGACCGCATTCCAGTTTAGAGTGCAAAGGTCGAAGCGATCCTAACCTAACATGGCCAAACATTACAAAACCAAGCGTAACATATCTCAGCCTAACCTGCCTGGACAACTATTGCTGACCTCCCCAGAGGAAGTCAGGACATACTAGAGGAGAGTAAAGCGCAGAAGTCCATACAGTGGCAGTGTATATAAATGAAGTCAATGTTATCCTGGCGTAACCCAAACAAACCTACCCTAACCGAACGTAACCTAAATCAACCTACCGCGCCTCAGCCACTATTTCTGGCCTCCACAGAGCAAAGCAGAGGATATTAGATCGCAGTAGTGCGCAGAAATCCGCCGAAAAGCAGTGTGTAGGACAAAAGTTTGAGCTAACCTAGCCTAACATATCCAACCGTAACATAACCAAGCGTAAATTAACACAACTTAATGTGCAGATACCACAGTTGCTGTCCTACCCAGAGGAAAGCACAGCATATTATAGCACAGTGGATCGCAGAAATCCACAAAATAGCAGTGGATGTCACAAAAGCCAATGCTGCCCTATACTAACCTAACCAAACGTAAACTAACCGATCTCAACATAACCCAACCCAACGTGCCGAGACCACTATTGCTGCCCCCTCCCCGTCCCAGTCGGGGCAAATTTCAGCGCAGAAAAGCGCATAAATCCACTGGATAACAGTGCAGGGCGGAGAAGTCAAGGATATCCTATCCAAACCTATCCAAACGAAATATCAGCCGACGTAACGTAACCCAAACTTATGTGCCACGAGCGCTACTGCTGACCTCACGAAGTCTAAGCAGAGTATGGCACAGCAACGGAGGGCGCTGATATCTACCGAACAGCAGTGTATATTACAAAGTCAAATATATCCTAACCAAACCTAACCGAACCTTACCTAACCGAACGTAACATAACTGAACCTAACGTGCCGAAGGAGCTATTCCTGGCGTCCACGGAGACAGGCAGCATGTGGTAACGAACCGAAGGGAGCTGAGGTCCATAGAATAGCAGTGTGTGGCACAAAAGCCTAAGCCATCGTAGCCTAACGCAACGTAACCTAACCTGGCAGAGCGTAATCTAACTTGACATAACATGCCGCGACCACTATTTCTGGCATCAGGAGAGTCGAGCAGAGTATAGTAGAGCAACGTAAAGCACAGAAACACACAGGATTGCAGTATGTATCACAAAAGACAATGCTATCTTCCCCTAACCTATTCAAACGTGCTACAACCGAACGCAACGTAACATAACCTAACGAGCGGAAACAGCTTATGTTGGACACCCAATAGCCAAGCAGAATATACTAGTGCACAGTAGAGCGCACAATGCCGCGAAACAGAAGTGTATAGCTCAAAAGTCAAAGATATCCTAATTTTACCTGGCCTATCCTAACGTAACTGAACGTAGAATAACTAACCGTAACGAGACTGGACACCATCTGCTGGCCACCCCAGGGCCAAGCAGAACCTATTAGAGCAGAGTGGAGTACAGAAATCCACCGAATAGCATTATATATCACAAAAGTCAAAACCAGCCTTACCAATCGTAACCTAACCTAACCGAACCAAACGTAAGAAAACTCTGCCTATCGCGCCACGGCGGCTATTACTGGTCCCTGCAGAGTCCAGCAGAGTAAAGTAGGGCAATGTAGAGGGCCGGAGTCCACCGAGTAGCTGTGTATAGCGTAAAAGTCAAATATATCCCAACCAAACATAACCAAGCCAAGCCTATCCATGCGAAATATGACTCTTCCCAACGTGCTGCAACAACCGTACTTGGCATCCCCAGAGGCAAATAGAGCGTGGCAGCGCACAGTGGAACTTAGAAGTCCAGAGAATGGCAGGGTGTAGCACAAAAGACATAGCTGTCCCAACCTAACCAAACATAACCTAACCTAACCAAACGCAATCGAACACAACCTAACGTGCTACGACCACTATTGTTGACCTTCCGAGAGTCGAGCAGGGTATAGTAGAGCAACATAGGGCGCAGAAATCCATCGAACAGCAGTGTATGGTGTAAAGGTCATAGCCATCCTAACCAAACTTAACCCAATCTAGCCAAACCAAACGTAACGTACCTCACCCAAACGTGTCACGACCGCTATTGCTGGCCTGCACGGAGACGTGCGGAACATATCACAGCACACTAGTTCTCGGAAATGCACCGAATAGCAGTGCACAGCACCAATGTTAAGTCTACACCTGCCTAGCCCAATCGACCGTAACGGCACCGAACGTTGCATAGCACAAGGTAACGGGCCTAGACCACTATTGCCGCCCTCCACAGATCCAAGCATGGCATATTAGAGCACAGTAGAGCGCAGAAAAGTACGGAACAGCTTCGTATAGGACAAAAGGCAAAGCTAACCTATCCTACCCTAAATAAACCTTACCAAACCAAACATAGTATAACTCAACGTAAATTGCCACGACCACTATTCCTGGTGTCCCCGAAGGCAAGCAGAGTTTCATAGCGCAATAAAGGAGGCAGAGGTCCATGAAATGGCAGTGTCTAACTCAAAGGTCTAAGCTGCCCAACACTAACCCAACGCAATCTAACATAGACAAGCGTAATCTATCTCAACCTATCGTTGCGCGAACACCGTGCCTGGCACGTCCAGAGCCATGCAGAGCATATCAGACGAGAGTAGGGCGCAGTATTCTTCAGAATCGCGGTGTATAGCGGAAAAGGCAAAGCTATCAATACCTAACTCATGCTAACCTAAACTAGCCAAACGTAGTCTAGCTGGACCTAGCATGCAGCCGCCACGTTTTCTGGCCTCCGCAGTGCCAAGCAGAACATATTAAAGCACAGTAGAGAGCTGGAATACACCGAAAAGCAGCGTATGCCACCGAAGTGAAAGCTAAACTTTCCTAACCTAGCAAATCGTATCGTAAACAAACGTAACAGGACACATGGTAACATGCCGTGACCACCGTTTCTGACCTCTCCAAGCCAAGCAGAGAATATTAGAGCACGGCAGAACGCAGAAGTCCACCGAATAGCAGTGTATAGCTCAAAAGTCGAAGCTATCCTATCCAAACCTAACCACACCTTACCTATCCGTATGTGGCAAAGCTCCACCTAACGTGCTGCGACCACCATTACTGGCGTCCCTGGAGAGAAGCAGAGCGTGATAGGGAACATTAGGGCGCAGAAGTCTATAGAAGAGCAGTGCGTACAACAAAAGTCAAAGCTATCCCAAACAAATGCAGCGTAACCTTGTATGACGAACGGAATCGAGCTCAACCTAATGTGCCGCGACCACCATTCCTGGCGACCCCGGAAACAAATAGATTGTGATGGCGCGCAGTAGAGCGCCGAAGTCCATAGATTATTAGTGTGTAGCTCAAACGTCAACGCTATCTCAGCCTAACCTAACATAACCTAACCTAACCAAGCGCAATCGAACCCAACCTAACGTGCCGAGAGCACTACTGCTGGCCTCCCCATAGTCAAGCAGAATATACCAGTACACAGTACAGCGCCTAAATCCACCGAATAGCTGTGCATAGCACAGACGTCAAAGCCACCCTAACCAAACTTAACCTACCCTAACCTAGCCAAACGAATCCTAACTCAGCCAAGCGTGTCACGACCGCTATTGCTGGCCTCCCCACAGGCAAGCAGAGTCTAGTAGAGCAATGCAGAGCGCAGAAATTGCTGGAACGGCAGCGTAGAGCACAAAAGTCATAGCTATCCTAGCCAACCCTAACCCAACCTAGCCAAGTTAGGCCTAACACATCTCAACCTAACGTGCCGAGGCCACCATTGCTAGTCTCCTCGTCGCCATGCAGAACGTATTAGAGGGGAGTAGAGCGCAGAAATCCATAGAATCGCACTGCATGGCACAATAGCGGAAGTTACCCTCTCCCAACATAACCACACGTAACATAACCGGAGGTAGCATATCTCAACCTTACGTGCCAGGCTAGCCTCCCCAGTGTAGCTAGCCTCCCCAGAGCCAAGCAGAATATACTAGAGCGCTCTAAAGCGCCGAAACCAACCGAATAGCAGTGTATAGTGCAAAAGTCAAAGCAAGCACTTCCGTACATATCCAACCTCAATATGCCCAAACGAAACGTAACACAGCCTGGGGAGCGACGACCTGTACCGCTGGCCTCAGGAGAGACAAGCAGAGCGTAGCAGAGCAATGCAGGGCGCTGAAATCGACAGAATAGCTGGGTACAGCACAACAATCAAAGCTATCCCCAGCAAACCCAACCAAACCTAACATGACCAAACGTATCGTAACAAAGCCTAACGTGCCGAGAGCATTATTCCAGGCGTCCACAGTTACAAGCAATGTCCGATCGCGCAATGAAGAGCGCAGAGGCCCATAGAATAGCATTGTGTAGCACAAAAGTCGAAGCTACCATAGCCTGACACATCGTAACCATACCAGACCAAACATAATCTATGCCAATCTATCGTGCCTCGACCACTATTGCTGTCCTCCCGAGAGTCGAGCAGAGTAAAGTAGAGCAATGTAGAGCGCAGAAATCCACCGAATAGAAGTGTATGACACGAAAACCGAATATATCCAGATATAACCAAATCAATCGTACCCCAACTCAACCTAACGTGCCGAGACCACTCTTCCTGCCCTCCCCAGAGCCAAGTAGGGCATACTACAGCACAGTATTCCGCAGGAATGAAGCGAGTAGCAGTGCACAGCACAAATAAAGAAGCTATCCCAACCAAACTAACCTAACCTAACCGAAACGAATGTAACCTGACTAAACATCGCATGCCGAGAACACTATTGCTGGCCTTCCCAGAGACAAGCAGAAAATATTAGATGCTGTTGGGCCCAGAAATCCACATAATAGCAGACGATAGCACTAAAGCCATGGTCATCCACCCCTAACCTAACCAATCGTAACATAACCGGACGTAAACTAACTCAGCTTAACGTGCCGCGAGCACTATTGCTCTCCTCAGAGCCAACCGGATCACGTTAGTGGAGAGTAGAATGCAGAAGTCCATGGAATCGCACTGTATATCAGAAGAGTCATATCTACCCAAACAGAACCCAAACAAGCAGAAAATGACCAAACACAGACTAACTCAACCCAATGTGCCGAGAACGCAATTGCTGCCCTCCAAAGGCCAAGCAGGACACATTATTGAAGAGTAGAACGCAGAAATCCATATAATCGTAGTGCATAGCACAATATTCGATGTTACACTATCCTAACATAACCATGTGTAACACAACCGAACATCGCTTAACTCAACCTAACTTGCCGACACCATCACTGCTAGCCTTCTCAGGGCCAAGCAGAATATACTAGAGCACAGTAGAGCACCTTAGTCTGCCGCATTGCAGTGTATGTCACAAGAATGGAAGATACACTTATCCAGCCTGACCTACCCAAACCTATCCGAACGTAGACTAACTCATCATAATGGGGCGAGACTAGTATTGCTGGCCTCCCTAGGGCCAGGTGGAGCTTTTTAGAGCAATGCAGAGCTCAGAAATCCACCGAATGGCGGTGTACGGCACAAAAGACGAAGCTATCCTATCCAAACCTAACCCAACGTATCATAACCATACGTAATCCATCTGAACCTAACATGCCGAGACCACTATTTCTTCCCTCCCCAGAGGCTAGTGGAACAAACTAGAGCACAGTTGAGCGGAAAATCCACCGAAATGTAGTTCATAACACACAAGTAATAGCTATCCTAACCAAACCTAGCCTACCTTAACCCTGCCGAACGTAACCTAACTCAACGTAACGTGCCGAGACCACTTCTGCTGTTCTTGTCAGTGCCACGCTGAACATACTAGAGCACTGCAGAGCACTGTAATGCACCGAATAGCAGTGTATAGCGCAAAAGTCGGAGCTATAACCTCATAAGATGTCGAATCGTGGTATAACAAAACGTAACCGAACACAACCTGTCGTGCCGCGTCCACGATTGCTGGCATCCCCATGGACAAGCATAGTGTCGTAGGGCACAGTAGAGCGTAGAAGTCTCCCGAATATGAGCGTATGCCGCGGAAGTCAAATCTGTCCAGACCTAGACAAATCTATCGTAACGCAGTCAAACGTAGCTGAGATCAAGATAACAGACCCGGACAACTATTAGTGGCGTCCCCAGAGCCACGCAAAGCATGCTAGAGCACAGTAGAGCGTAGAAATCGACAGCATTGCGGTGTATAGCGCAAAAGCCAAAGATACCATATCCTAACCTAACCAAGTGTAACATAACCAAACGTAGCCTAACTAAAC
>NW_016923609.1:0-665 GCF_001483705.2 Eufriesea mexicana | reverse complement strand
TCCCAAGAGCCAAGTGGAGCGTATTAGACCAATGTGGAGCCCAGAAATCCACCGAACAGCAGCGTATAGCGTAAAAGTCGAAGCTATCCTACCCTAACCTAACCAAACGTAACATAGACGTACGTAATCTATCTCAACCTGACGTGCCGACACCGCTATTTCTGGCCTCCGCAGATTCAATCCGATTATTGTAGAGCAACGCAGGGCGTAGAAATCCACCGAACATCAGCGTATATCACAAACGTCCAAGCTATCCTATCGTCAACTATCCCAACGTAATATAACAAAACGCAACCTACCATAACCTAAAGTGTTGAGGCCACTACTCCTGGCCTTCCCATCGCCAAGCATGGCACATAAGAGGAAAGTACAGCGTAGAAGTCCATAGGATGTCTGTGTATAGCACGAACGTCAATGATATCCTAACTTAATGCAGACAAACCTAACCGAACCGAACTTAACAAAACTAAGCATATCGCTGCGCGGCCGCTATTTCTGGAATTCCCATAGCAAAGCAGGGAATATTAGATCAGAGTCGAGCGCAGAAATCCACCGAATAGCACTATACAGCACAAAAGCTGAAGACATCCTCTCCTAACCTAACAAACCGTAACGTTATCGAACGTAATATATCCCAAAGTAACGTGCCGCGACCACTATTACTG
>NW_016923608.1:0-8438 GCF_001483705.2 Eufriesea mexicana | reverse complement strand
AGGGTACAGATACCTTGCGTACTACACACTGCTTTCCGTGGATTTCTACGATATACATAGCTCCACTATACTCTGCTCAACTCAGTGGAGGCCAGAAATTGCGTTCTCGGCACGTTAGGTTTAGTTAGGATTCGTTTGAGGTGGCTACGTTTGTTTGGGTTTGGTGTGGATAGCTTTGACGTTCGCGGTGAACGCCGTTATTCCGTGAATTTCTAAGCTCAACTGTGCTATAAAATATTCTTCTTGGCCCTGACGGGGCCAGGAATGGTGGTCGTGGCACGGCACGTTTAGTTATGTTTCCTTTGCTTATGTTATGTTGGTTTGGGCTAGGTGTGTGTAGCGATGACATTTCTGCCATTCAACGCGATTCTATGGATTCTTGCGCTTCGCCCCCTCTAGTACGTTCTGCTTGACCCTGGGGATCCCAGCAATAGTGGTCACGTCATGTTTGTTTGAGTTACGTTACGTTTCGTTTTGCTAGGGTATGTAGAGTTCGGTTTGCATGGCTATGACGTTTGTGTTATACACTGCTATTCGGTGGATTTCTGCGCCCTACTGTGCTCTAGTATATTCTGCTTAGTTATGGGGATGGCCGCAGCAGTGCCCTAGGTACATGATTCTGAGTCATGTTGCGCTTGGTCATCGTTACGTTTGGTTAGGTTAGGACAGGATAGCCTAGACTTTTGTGCTATACACTGCCCTTCGGACGATTCCTGCGCTCTACATCGCTCTACTATACTCTGCCCTCCTCTCTGGAGGCTAGGAATAGTAATCGCGGCACGTTAGGTTCAGATAGAATACATTTGGTTCGGTTAGGTTTCACCGCATTAGGTTAGGATAGCTTCGACTTTTGTGCTACACACTGCCATTTTACGGACTTCTGCGCACTACTGTGCGTTATCACACCCTGATCGTGTCCGGCGACGCCAGGAAAAGTGGTCGCGCCTGGATAGGTTGAGTTACGTCACGGTTGACTATGATAGCTTTGGTCATGCTTGGTTAGGATAACTTAGACTTTTCAGCTATACACAGCGTTTCTGTGGATTTCTACGCACTACTGTGCTATACTACGTTCTGCTTGGCCCTCAGGTGTCCAGCAATAGTGGTCGCTGCGTGTTATTTTGAGCTATGCTTCGTTCGGTCATTTTACGTTTGTTTGGGCTGTGTTTGGAAAGCTACGATATTTCTGGTATACGCTGCGATTCTACGAATTCCTGCGCTCCACCCCCTCTAAAATTGACCGTAGGGAGGCCAGCAAAGGTGGTAGCGTCATGTTACGATGGCTTGTGTTACGTTCGGCGATGATACGATTGGTTAGGTTTGGAGAGAATAGCTTTGACTTTTGTGCTATACACAGCTGTTCGGTGGGTATCTGCGCTCTACTGAGCTCCAATATGTTCTGCCTGGCTCTGACGAGGTCAGCCATGGTGGCCTCGGCACGCTAGGTTGAGATATATTACGCTTCGCTCGTCGAGGTTAGGAAATGTTTCTTCAGGAAAGCTTTGACTTTCGTGCTGTTCACTGCTCTTCTTTCGATATCTGTGCACTGCATGACTCTACTATCACCTACTTGCCTCTGGCGAGGTCAGCAATAACTGTCGTTGCACCTTTGGTTGAGATATCTTACGTTCGGTTAGGTTAGGTTAGATTAATTTTGGACGGGGTGGCTGCGTCTTTTGTGCTATACACTGCTATTCGTTCGGTATCTGCGAGCGGCGTTGCTCTACTAGCTTCCACTTCTCTCTGTGGAGGCCAGCAACAGTTGTCGAGGCACGTTTGTTTGAGTAAGGTTACGTTTGGTTAGGTAAGGTTTGGTTAGGTTTGGATAGAATAGCTTTGACTTCTGAGGTATACACAGCAATTCGGTGGATGCTTGCGCTTTACTTTTCTCTAATATGATCTGCTTGGCGCTGTGGATGCCAGCAATTGTGGTCTCGACACGTTTGGTTGAGATAGGCTTCGCTTGGCTAGGTTAGGCTATGTCATGTTAGGTTAGGTTTTGTCTGACTATTGTCCTTTGCACTCCAGTGCGGCTGATTTCAGCGCCCTGCTCTTGCCGACATAACTATTGCTGCCGCCCCCATTGCCAAGCCGAACATATTAGGGGAGAGTAGATCCCAGTGGTCCACACAATGGCAGTGTATGGCACGAAAGTCAAGTATGGTGAAACCCAAACGAACCTAACCTAACCATGCGTGGACTAACCAAAACGAACGCGACGCGGCCACAATTTCTGGAGATACCAGAGCGAAGCAGGGAATATTAGGCAACAGTAGAGCGCAGAAATCCACAGGCTAGCAGTGAACAACACAAAAGTCATTGCTATCCTAGCCTAACCTAACCAAACATAGCACAGTCAAACGTACCCTAACTCAACCTGACGTGCCTAGACAACAATTGCTGACCTCCACAGAGCTAAGCTGAATATACTAGGGCGCACGAGGGCGCATTACTCCGCCGCACTGAAATGCAAAGCACAAATCTCAAGGATATCCGAACCTAACCTGACAAAACCGAAACGTAACAAACGTAGCATAACTCACATTAACGTTGCCCAGACAACCATTGCTAGCAGCAACAGCGCCACACAGAGCATATTAGACCACAGTAGAGCGCAGAAGTCCACCGAGTAGCAGTGTACAGCTCAAATGGCAAACCTGACCAATCCTAACCTAGCAATACTTAACGTAACCGAACGTAACCTAACTCAGCCTAACTGGACGTGACCTGTATTGCTGCCCTCTCAAGAGCAAAGTAGAAAACATTACTAGAGATTAGAGTGCAGCAATCGTTAGAAACGCAGTGTAATGCACAAAGGTCCAAGCAACCCTATCTAAGCCTGACCAAACGTAACATAAACGCAAGTAACCTAGCTCCGCCTAACGTGCCGAGGTTACCATTGCTCGCCGCCCCAGAGCCAGGCAGAATGTGCGAGGGCACAGTAGAGCGCAGAAATCCACCGCATTACAGTGTATAGCTCAAAAGTCGAAGATATCCTAGCATAACCTGACACAACATAACCTAACCTAACGTAACATAACTCAGCCTAACGTGCCATTGACACTATTGCTCGGCTCCCCAGGTCCTGCACGTATGTACGAGAGCACGACAGGGCGCAGAAATACACCGCATTGCAGTGTATAACTCAAAAGTCGAAGATATCCTGTCCTAACCTATCGAAGCGTAACGTAGCCAAGCGTAACGTAACTCAACCTATCGCGCCGAGACCGCAATTGTTGGCATCCTTAGAGCCAAGCAGCACATATTAGAGCACAGCAGAAGGCATAGAACCAGCGAATAACGGTGTCCAGTGCAAACGACGAAGCTATCCTCTCCTAATGCAGCCAGCCGTCGCATTACCGTACGTAACACGGCCAATCTCGACGTGCCTAGACCACTGTTGCTGGCCTCCACAGGGCCAAGCGGAAGGCATGAGAGGAGGGTAGATCGAAGAAGCGCATAGAATCGCAGCGCATGGCACAAAAGTCACAGTTAGGCTATCCTAACGCAACAAATCGTAACGTATCCAAAAGCAACCTAACTGAACCTAACGTGCTGCGACCACTTTTGCTGGCCCCCCCGGAGCAGAGCCGAACGTATTAGAGGAGAGTAGGGCGCAAAAGTACATAGAATGGCAGTGTACAGCAGAAAAGTCAAGGATATCCATACCTAACTCAAACAAACGTAACCCAACCAAACGTAGCCTAACTCAACCTTACGCGACAAGACCTGCATTGCTGCACTCCCAGAGGCAAGCACAATATATTAGAGGAGAGTAGAAGGCGGCATTTCATAGAATCGCAGTGTATAGTACAAAATTCAGAGCTACCCTATCCTAACATATCCAACGTAGCATAGACGAACGTATCCGGACTGAACATAACGTGCCGAGGACACCATTCCTGGTCTCCCCAAAGCTAAGCGGATCATACTAGGGAACAGTGGTGCGCAGAGATACACCGAATAGCAGTGTACAGCACAAAAGTCATAGCTATCTGAGCCTAACATAACCAAACGAAATGAGCCCAACCTAACGTAACGTAACTTAACCTAACGTGCGTAGACCAGTAGTGCTGACTTCCCGAGAGCGGAGCAGAGTATACTAGGACACAGTTGATGGTGTTAGTCGAAGTACAGTCGAATTTTATTCGAAAATGTGAATAAAAGTGAACTTTCCAGACAGATTACATTGCAATGCAACGGCTATAGCACGCCAATAGAATCTTTCCGCCTTCTTCGTGCAGAAAAGTTTGCTCACCACGATTATGCTCTGCTTGTCTCTGGGGGTGCCAGCAATAACAGTCTCGGCACGTTAGGTTGTGTTATGCTACGAAAGGTTAGGTTATGTTGGTTTGGGTTAGGTTTGGACAGCTATGACTTTCCTGTTGTACACTGCTATTCGGTGGAATTCGGCGCCCTATTGTACACTACAATACTATGCTCGAATGTGTGGAGACGAGCAATTGTGGTCGCGGTACGTTACTTTGCGTTATGTTACGCTTGGTGTCGTTACGATTTGTTAGGTTAGGAAAGGATGGCTTCAACTTTTGTGCTATAGACTGCTATTCGGCGGATATCTGCGTTCTACAGTGCTCTAGAGTGCCCTATTTTGCCCTCGAGAGGTTAGATATAGTGGTGTAGGGACGTTAGGTTGGGTTATGCTCGTCTGGTTATGTTACGCTTGGTCAGGTTGTGATAGCATGACTCTCACTGTTGCGCTATACACTGCTATTCGGTGGATTCCTGCGCCCTTCGTTGCTCTAGTAAACTCTGCTGGACTCTGGAGAGACCAGCAATGGAGGCCGTGGCACGATTGCCTGGGTTAGGTTACATTTGGTTAAGTTAGGGTAGGTTACGATTGGTTAGGATGGCTTTGACTTTTGTGCTATATATTGCTACTTGGTGGCCTTCTGCGCTTTACTTGGCTCTACCATACTCTGGTACTCACGGGGGCCAGTAATGGTGGTCTCGGCACGTTAGTCTGTGTTAGGCTGCGTATAGTTTCGTTAAGTTTGTTTGTGTTAGGTTAGGATAGATTTAATTTTCGTGGTGTACACTGCTCTTCGGTGGATTTCTACGCCCCACGCTGTTCTAGCATACCCTGCTTAACTCTGGGGATTCCAGTAACAGTATTCTTCGCCCGTTAGATAGAGTTAGGCTACGTACGGCTACGTTACGTTTGTTTGGGTTAGGTTTGGATGGATTTGACTTTCGTGGCATGCACTGATATACGGAGGGCTACTACGCTCTACTGTGCTCTGCTACACTCTGCTTGGCCGCGGAGAGTTGATTAATTGCGTTCTCGGCACGTTAGATTCAGTTAGGCTACGTTCGGGAAGGTCCTGTTGGTCTGTGTTAGGTTTGGGCAGCTTCGACTTACGTGGCGTAAACAGTTGTTCGGCGGATATCTGCGCTCTGCAGTGTTCTGGTATGTCCTGCTTGGCTCTAGGGAGGCCAGCTGTAGCGGCCTCGGCACGTTAGTTTGATGTAGATCACGTATGGCCATGTAACGTTTGGTTAGGTTAGGATATGGTATCTTTAACTCTTGTGCTATACACCCACATACGGTGGATTTCTGCACTCTACATTGCTGTAATATGCTCCGCTTGCCTCTGGGGAAGCCAGCAATACAAATCTCGTCACCTCATGTTGAGTTATGGTACGTTCGGTTAGATTAGGACAGGACACGTTGGGCCAGTATTTCTTCTGCTTTTGTGCTATACACTGCATTGCGGTGGACCACTGCGCTCTACTGTGCTCTTGCATATTCTTCTTGGCACTGGGGAGGCTAGCAATAGTGGTCGCGGCACGTTTGGTTGAGATAGATTACGCTTGACTATGTTAGGTTATGTTGTGTTAGGCTACGATAGCTCTTACATTTGTGCTTCGCAATGCTATTGTATGGACCTCTGAGCTCTTCTGTGCGCTATCACGCTCTGCTTGTCTCCGTTGGCGCCAGGAGCAGTGCTTCCGGCAGGTTAGATTGAGTTATGTTACATTTGGTTAGGTAAGGTTATGTTATGTTTGGTAGGATGGATTTGACTTTTGTTATATTCACTGCTGTTCGGACGATTTCAGCGTTCTACATTGCTATACTATACCCTGCTCGACTCTCGGGAGGGCTGCAATGGTGGTCTCGGCACGTTAAGTTGTCTTATGTTATGTTTGTGTATGTCACGATTGGTTGAGTTAGGAGAAAATTGCTTTGACTTTTGTGCTGTACACTGTTACTCGGTCGACTTTTGCGCTCTACTGTGCTCTTATATGTCCAGCTTGGCGCTGTGAAGGCCAGCAATAGTGATCTCGGCACGTTTTGCTGACTCCGGTTACGTTCAGTTATGTTGGGTTGGGCAAAGTTTGGTCGGGGTAGCTTTAACTTTTATGCAGTACAGTGCTGTTCGGCGGATTTCTGCGCTCTACTGTGCCCTAGTATGTCCTGCTTGGCCCTGAGGAGGGCAGCAATAGCGGTCTCGGCACATGAAGTTGAGGCAGGCTATCTGTGGTTATGTTCTGTTTGTTTGGGTTAGGCTCGTGTAGCTTTCACTTTTCCGATATACACAGTGATTATATCCATTTCAGCAATCTACCCTTCACTAGCGTGTTCCGCTTGAAACTGGGGAGACCAGCAATTGTGGTCGCGGCAAGTTATGTTGAGTTGCGTATCGTTTGGTTATGTTAAGGTTGGTCAGGTTTGAAGAGGGTAGCTTTGACCTACCTGCTGTAGTCTCCGATGAGGAGGACTTCTGAGTACTACAGTGCTGTAATGTTTCCGGCTCGGCTCTGGGAAGGACAGAAATTGCGGTCTGGGCATGCTAAGTTGAGTGAGGTCACGTTCGGTTTGCTTGGTTTACGCTAAGTTTGGAAACGATAGCGTAAACTCTTGTCCTGCACGCTGCCGTTAGGTGGATTTCTGGGCTCCACAGTGCTCCAGTATGACCTGCTTGTGTCTGGGTGGGCAGCATTGGCAGTCTCGGCACGTTACGTTGTGTTACGCAATGTTTGGCTGTGTTCCGTCTTGTGCGGGATAGGTTTGGGTAGCTTAGACTGTTCTGATGTACACTACGTTTCCGTGGATCTCTGCGGTCTACTCTCCGCTAAAGTGTTCTGCCTGGCTCTGAGGAGGCCAGCAATGGTGCCCGCGGCACGTTACGTTCAGCACATTTACGCTTGGTTATGTCATGGTTGCCTATGTTAGGAGAGGATTGCCTTGACTTTAGTGCTATATTCAGCTATAATGTAGATTCCTGCGCCCTGCAGTGCTCTAATACCTTCAGCTTCGCTCTGGGAAGGCCAGCAATAGTGATCTCGGCTCGCTATGCTTGGTCGGGTTACGTTCGGTTAGGTTGGGTTAGGCTAAGCTTGATCAGGATAGCTTTAGCTTTCTCGCTGTACACTGCAATTCGGTGGACTTCAGGACTCTACTGTGCTTCAGTATTTACTGCTCGCCTTGGCGGTGGACAGCAATGGCGGTCTCGGCACGTTGGGTTGTGTTAGGCTACGCTTGGCTATGACCTGTTGGTGTGGGATAGGTCTTGGTATGTTTGATTCTTCTTATATACACTGCCATTCTATGGATTTCTATGTTCTACTGCCTACTAGTGTGCTCTGCGTGGCTCTGGGAGACAAGCAATAGTGTTTGCGGCATATTAGGTTGAGTTACTTTACTTTCGGTTATGTTACGGATTGTTAGGTTGGGTGAGGGTCGCTTTGACTTTATTGCTATAGTCTGCCATTAGGTGGATATCTGCGCCTTCCAGTGCTTCAATATATGCAGCTCGGGCTTGGGAAGGCCAGCAATGGTGACCTCGCCACATGGTCTTGTGTCAGGTTACGTTCGGTTGGGCTGGATTATTCAATGTTTGGTTAGGCTAGCTTAAACTTTTGTGTTATACACTGCTTATCGGTTGATTTGTGCACCTTGCTTTGCCCTAGTATGTCCTGCTTGGCTCTGGGGCTGGCAGCAATCGTGGTCTCGGCACGTTAGTTGGAGCAACGCCATGTTTGCTTATGTTCCGTTGGTTTGGGATAGGCCTGCGTGGCACTGATTTATTTGATACGCACAGCGATTCTATGGAATTTTGCGTTCTCCACTCCACTGTTGTGTTCTGCTTGACTCTGGGGAGCCTGGCGGTAGTGGTCGCGGCGCGTTATGTTGAGTTGGGCTGCGTTTGGTAATGTTACGATTGGTCAGGTTTGGAGGTGGTGGCTTTGATTTTAATGCTGTAGTCTGCTATTAGGACTTCTGAGCACCACAGTGCTGTAATATTTTCAGCTTGGCTCTCGGAAGGACGGAAATAGTTGTCTGGGCACGTTATGTTGAGTCAGGTCCCGAAAGGTTATGTTGTGTTAGGCTAGGTTTGGAAAGGATAGCTTTAACTTTTGTTCTGCACACTGCCGTTAGGTCGAATTCTGCGGCCCACGGTGCTCTAGTATGAGCA
>NW_016923607.1:0-235 GCF_001483705.2 Eufriesea mexicana | reverse complement strand
GAGCTATGCCACGTTCGATTGCTTTGGGTTAGTTACGGTCTGGTTTGGATAGCTTTGACTTTCTTGGTGTACACGGTTATGCGGTTGATTTCTGGTCTCTACTGCGCTGTAACATGTTCTGCTTTGCTCTAGGGAGGATAGCAGTAGTGTCCGCGGCGCGTTTGGTTTAGTTAGGTTACGTTCGGTTTGGTTAGGTTGGGTTAGGTATGGTTAGGATGGCTTTGACGTTTGTGGT
>NW_016923606.1:0-833 GCF_001483705.2 Eufriesea mexicana | reverse complement strand
CTTGCATAAATAAGGAGGAAAGATTCTGTTGGCGTGCTATTACCATTGAAACGCTATAGAATCATCCTGGAAAATTCAATTTTATTGTCGTTTCCGCCTTATATCGTGGTGAGCTGACTTTATATCGCGGTGAGCTGACTTCCTAGCGTAAGTAAGGAGGAAAGAGGCTTTTTGAGTGCTCTAGCCATTGCAATGACATAGATAGTGGCTGGAAAATACAATTTTGTTGCCATTTTCAGCTAATATCGTGGAGAGTTATCTTTCTTACATAACTAAGGACGAACGATTCTATTGGCGTGATATAGGCATTGAATGCTATAGAATCCTCCTGGAAAATAAAATTTTATTGTCATTTTCGACTAATATCGTGGTGACCTAGCTTCCTTGCCTTAGTGAGGGGGAAAGATACTATTGGCGTGCTATAGCCTTTGCAATGCTATGGACTCTGGCAGGAAAATTCAATTTTACTGACCTTTTAGACTAATGTCGCGGTGAGCCGCCTTTCTTGCACAAATAAGGAGGGATAATACTATTGGCGTGCTATAGCCATTGCAGTGGTACTGAATGTGTTTGGAAAATACAAATTTATCGATATTTTCGACTAATATCATGGTGAGCTATCTTTCTTTCATAATTAAGGAGGAAGGATCCAATTGGCGTGCTATAGCCGTCGCAATTCTTTAGAATACGGCTGGAAATTTCAATTTTACTGACATTTTAGACTAATATCGCGGTGAGCCACCTTTCTTACATAAATAAGGAGGAATAACTCTATTGGCGAGCTATAGCCATTGCAGTCCTGTAGAATCTAGCTGGAAAATTCAATTTTATTG
>NW_016923605.1:0-290 GCF_001483705.2 Eufriesea mexicana | reverse complement strand
GACCTGACCTGACCTGTCCTGACTTTAACCGGCCTTACCAGACCTGACCTGACCTGACTGACCGGACCTGACAAGGTCTGACCTGACCTGACCTGACCTGTCCTGACTTTAACCGGCCATACCTGACCTGACCTGTCGTGACTGACCTGACCTGTCCTGACTGACATGACCTGACCTGCCCTGACTTTAACCGGCCATACCAGACCTGACCTATCCTGACTTACCTCACCTGACCTGACTGACCTGACCTGACCAGGCCTGAACTGACATGACCTGACCTGGCCTGACCT
>NW_016923604.1:0-615 GCF_001483705.2 Eufriesea mexicana | reverse complement strand
GGCCACACTGGAGCGCAGCAATCCACCGAATGGAAGTGTTTAGCACAAGAGTCTTAGGTACATCATCCTAACATATCAAAACGTAATAAAACCGAGCTTAACATAACATTACCTAGCGTGCAGGGACCACTGTTACTGGAATCCCCAGAGCCGAGCAGAATACAATAGAGCACAGTAAAGATACCGGATGGCAGCGAATAGCAAAAATGTCAAAGACACCCTAACACTACCTTTCCTAACCTCTCCTAGCCAAACGTAGGCTAACTAAACTTAACGGACCGCGGCCACTACTCCTGGCGTCCCCAGAGACAAGCGGAGCGAATTAGAGCGCAGTGGAGCGCAGAAATCCACGCAATAGCAGTTCATAGCGCAGAAGGCAAAGCCCACCTTCGCTACCCTAACGAAACGTAACAAAAAGAAACGTAGCTTAGCTGTACCTGACGTGACAAGACCACAATTACTGTCCTCCGCAGTGTCGAGCAGAGCATAGCAGAGCAATGTGGACCGAAGGAATCCAACGAATAGCATTTTATAGCGCAAAAGTTGAAGTTTCCCTATCCTAGCCTATCCAGACATAATAAAACCATACGTAACGTATCTCAAACTAACTAGTCG
>NW_016923603.1:0-838 GCF_001483705.2 Eufriesea mexicana | reverse complement strand
TCCGAACGTAACCAACCGTAACATAACCGAACGTAACACAACTCAACCTAACCTGACGCGAACGCTACTGATGGCCGCCGCAGAGCCAAACAGAGCATATTAGAGGAAAGTAGAGCGCAGGAATTAATAGAATCACGGTGTATAGCAGAAAAGTCAAAGCTATCCAAGCCTAACCCAAACCAACGTATCATATCCAAGCGAAGCGTAGCTAAAAGCTAACGTGCCGAGGCCACTATTTCTGGTCTCCACAGAGTCCAACGGAGAAGGTATAGCAGCGTAGTGTGTAGAAATACATGGAATAGCAATGTATAGCACAAAAGACAATTGTATCTTATCATAGCATATGCAAACGTAATACTAACAAACGTAGGCTATCCTGTCCAGACGTGCCGAGACCACTATCGCTGAACTCCTTAGAGAAAAACAGAATATACTGGAGAATAGTTGAGCGTAGAAGACATTCGCATTGCATTGAATAGCACAAAAGTCGAAAATATCGTAACCAAACCTAAACCATCCTGACCTAACCAAACGTAACATAGCTCAACTTAACATGCCGATACCACGATTTCTGACCTCCCCAGAGGCAAGCAGAACATGCTAGAGCGCAGTAGAACACAGAAGTCCACCGCATTGTATTGTACAGCAAAAATTCAAAGTTATCTGAACCGCACCCAGCCTTACCTGAGCTTGCCAAGCATGATCTAACACAACCTGGCGTGCCACGACCACTATTTCTGGCCACGCCACAGCAAAGCAGAGCATATTGTAGCACAGTAGAGCTCAGAAGCTCGCCGAGCAGCAGCGTATGGCGCAAAAGTCAAAGCAACCCTCTCCC
>NW_016923602.1:0-1288 GCF_001483705.2 Eufriesea mexicana | reverse complement strand
AGTTTGGAGAGGGTAGCTTTGACCTTTGCGCTCTACACTGCTATTCGGTGGATTTCTTGCCTCTACTGTCCTCTCGTGAGCTCTGCCTTACGTTGGTGGGGGCAAGAAATTGTGGCCGCGGCACGTTTGTTTGAGTTACGTTACGCTATGTTAGGTTACGTTAGCATGGGTTATGTTTGGATAGATCATCAGCCTTTTCTGCCATGCCCTGCGATTCAATGGAATCGTGCGCCCTGCTCTGCTCTGGTGTTCTGCTTGGCACTGTGGAGGCCAGCAATAGTGGTCGCGTGTCGCTACGTTGAGACAGACTACATTCGGTTAGGTCAGGATAGCCTTGACTTTTGCGCTACACACAGCTAGTCTAAGGCCTTCTACGCTCGATAGTGCTGTGCCTCTCTCCGTTTTGCTGTCGTGAGTTCAGAAACAGCGGCCGTGGCGCGTCAGTTTGTGTTAGGTTTCCTTTTGTTACTTTAGTACATGGTTGCTTCGACTTCTGTGCACTGCGCTACCTTTCGGTGCAGTACTGCGCTCCACTGTACACCAATATGCCCTGCTTGTCTCTGGGGACGCCAGCAGTAGTAGGCTCGGCACGCTGTGTCGCATTAGTCTACGTTTGGGTAGGTTGGGTTGCGTCAGGTTAGATCAGGATATCTTCGAATTTTCTGCCTTCCAATGCATTGCGGCCGAATTCTTCACTCTACTGTGCTCTGGTGCATTCTGCATGCCTCTGGGGAGTTCAGCAATAGCGGTCTATGCACGATAGGCTTAGTTAGGTTACGATTGGTTACATTACGTTCGCTTAGGTTAAGCAAGGATAGATTTGACTTATGTAATATACACTCCTGTTCCATGGATTTCTGAGCTCTGCAGTGCTTTAACGAATTCTGCTTTCCCAGGGGAGGCCAGCAATGTGGGTGTCTTCTCGAAACCCTTAGCTATACTACGTTTGGTTGGGTTACGTTACGTTATGTCAAGTTACGATGGCTTTGACTTTTGTGCTAAACACTGTTGTCTGGTGGATTTCTAACACTACTGTGCCCTAATATTTTCTGCTTTGCTCTGGGAGGGCCAGCAGTAGGGGTCCCGTCAGGTTATGTTCAGTTATGCTGCGTTCGGTTATGTTAGGTTGGGTCACGTTAGATAAGGATACCTTCGACTCTCCTGCTTTCTGCTGCTAAGCTGCGGATTTCTGCGCTTTGCTATGGTCTAATATATTCTGCTTGGCTCTGGGGAGGTCAACAATAGCGTTCCATGCAGGATTGGTCGAGTTACGTTACGTTCGGTTTTG
>NW_016923601.1:0-204 GCF_001483705.2 Eufriesea mexicana | reverse complement strand
TGGTCGGGATGGGTTATGCAACGTTTGGTTAGTGTAGCTCACACTTTCGTACCGTGCACTGTTATTCGGAGCGTATTTCTGTGGTCTACTCTGCTCTACTACATTCTGCTTGGCTCTGGGGAGCCAGGAGCGGTTGCCGCGGCACGTTGCGTTTAGCTATGGTACGCTCGGTTTGGCTAGGATAGGTCGGGTCAGGTTTGGATA
>NW_016923600.1:0-643 GCF_001483705.2 Eufriesea mexicana | reverse complement strand
AATACGGAGGAAAAATACTATTGGCTTGCTATAGCCATTGCAGTGCTATAGAATCTGCTGGAAAATTCATTTTTTTTGACATTTTCGACTACTATCGTGGTGATCTAGCTATCTTGCATAAACACGGAGGAAAGATTCTATTGGCGAGCTTTAGCCATTGGAATGCTGTAGAATCTGGCTGTAAAATACATTTTTATTGACATTTTCGACTAATATTGTGGTGACCTTACTTTCTTGCATATGTAAGGAGGAATTATTCTACTGGCGCGCTATAACCATTGCAATGCTATAGAATCTGGCTGGAAAATTCAATTTCATCGACATTTTCGAATAATATCGTGGTGACCTATCTGTCTTGCATATATTAGGAGGAATGATTCTACTGGCGTGCTATAGTCATTGCAATGCTATAGAATCTGGCTGGAAAATTCAATTTCATCGACATTTTCGAATAATATCGTGGTGACCTATCTGTCTTGCATATATTAGGAGGAATGATTCTACTGGCGTGCTATAGTCATTGCAATGCTATAGAATCTGGCTGTAAAAATCAATCTTATTGACATCTTCGACTAATATTGTGGTGACCGTACTTTCTTGCATATGTATGGAGGAATTATTCTAGTGGCGCGCTATAACCATT
>NW_016923599.1:0-1341 GCF_001483705.2 Eufriesea mexicana | reverse complement strand
CAGGTCAGATCAGGTCAGGACAGTTCAGGCCATGCGAGGCCAGGTCGTGTCAGGTCAGGTCGGGTAAGGTCGGTTAAAGTCAATTGTCAGGTCGGGTAATTTCAGGTCAGGTAAGGTCAGGTCCGGTAATGTCAGTTCAGGTCAGTCCAGGTCAGGCCTGGTCAGGCCAGGTCAGGTCAGGTCAGATCCGTCAGGTCAGGTGAGGACACGTCACGTCAGGTCAGGTCTCCTGTGGACAAGTCAGGTCCGTTCATTTCAGGTCAGGGGAGGACGGGTCAGGTCATGTCAGGTCAGGTCAGGTCATGTTACGTCAGGCCAGGTCAGGTCAGGCCAAGTCAGGCCAGACGAGGCCAGGTCGTGTAAGGTCTGTTCAGGTCAGGTCTGGTAAGGTCAGGTCAGGTCAGGTCAGATCAGTCAGGTATGGTCAGGACAGGTCAGGTCAGGCCAGGTCAGTTCATGTCAGGACATGTCAGGTCAAGTCAGGTCTGGAAAGGTCAGGACAGGCCAGATCATGCCTGGTCAGGACAGGTCTGTTGAGGTCAGTTCAATTCAGATCAGGTCATGTCATATCAGGTCAGTTCTGGTCAGGTCAGGCCAGGCAAGATCGGGTCAGGTCAGATGATGTAAGTTCCTGTCAGTTCAGGTCCGGCCAGGTCTGGCAAGGTAAGGTGAAGTCAGGTCAGGTCATGTCAGGTCAGGACAGGTCAGGCCAGGCGAGGCCAGGTCGTGTCAGGTCAGGTCAAGTCAGGTCAGGTCAGATCTGGTCAGGTCAGGTCAGGTCAGGTCAGCCCATGTCAGCTCATGTCAGGTCATGTCAGGTCAGGTCAGGCCAGGCCAGATCATGCCTGGTAAGGTCAGGTCTGTTGAGGTCAATTCACTTCAGATCAGGTCATGTCATATCAGGTCAGGTCCGGTCAGGTCAGGCCAGGCAAGGTCGGGTCTGGCGAGGTCAGGTCAGGTCAGGTCAGGTCAGCCCAGGTCATGTCATGTCACGTCAGGTCGGGTCAGATCAGGTCAGGTCAGGTCAGGTCAGGTAGTGCCAGGTCAGGCTAGGCGAGGCCTGGTCGTGTCAGGTCAGATCAGGTTAGGTCAGTCAGGTCAGGTCAGGGCAGCTAAGGTCGGTTAAAGTCAGGACAGGACAGGTCAGGTCAGGCAACGTCAGTTCAGGTCAGATCAGGTCAGGCAAGGCCAGGTACGGTCAGCTCAGGTCAAGTCTGTTCGGGACAGGTCAGGTCAGGTCAGGTCGGGACAGGTCATGTCATGTCAAGTCAGCTGATATCAGTTCAGGTCAGGCAAGGTCAGGTCAGGTCAGGTCATGGCATGTCACGTCAGGTCAGGTCA
>NW_016923598.1:0-629 GCF_001483705.2 Eufriesea mexicana | reverse complement strand
AATAGAATCTTTGTTCCTTATTGATGCAACAAAATTAGCTCACCACGATATTAGTTGATAATGACAATAAAATTGAATTTTCCAGTCAGATTTTATAGCCTTGCAATGGCTATAGCATGCCAATAGACTCTTCCCTCTTTATTTATGCATCTAAATTAGCTTACCACGATATTAGTCGAAAATGGCAATGAAATTGAATTTTTCAGTCAGATTCTATAGTATTGCAATGGCTATAGCATGCCAATAGGACCTTTCCTCCTTATTCATGCAACAAAATTAGCTCACCGCGATATTAATCGAAAATGTCCATAAAATTGAATTTTCCAGTCAGAGTCTATAGTACTGAAATAGCTATAGCGTGATCATGGAATCTTTCTTCCCTATTTATGCAACAAACTTACCTCACCATGATGTCAGTCGAATATGTCAATAAAATTGAATTTTCCCGTCAGATTCTGTAGAATTGGAATGGCTATAGCATGCCAATAGAATCTTTCCTCCTTATTTATGCAACAAAATTACCTCAAAGCGTTATTAATCGAGAATGCCAATAAAATTGAATTTTCCAGTCAGATTCCATAGTACTGAAATGGCTATAGCGTGCCCATAGGTTCTTTCCTCCATATTTA
>NW_016923597.1:0-3706 GCF_001483705.2 Eufriesea mexicana | reverse complement strand
TGGGGAGGCCAGCAATAGTGGTATCTGCACTTTAGGCGATGTTATGTGGCGTTTGATTATATTAGGTTTGGATGTGATACAGTAGGATAGCTTCGGCGTTTGTGATATACACAGTATTCGTTGGACTTCTGCCGTATACATTGTTCTAATATGTCCTGCTCGGCGATGAGGAGGACTGCAATAATGTTCGTGGCACGATAGGTGGAGTTTGTTTACGTCTCGTTAGGTCGGGTTAGGCTATGTTTGGTCTGGATAGTCTCGACTTTCGTGCTATAAACCCTTTTTCTGTGGTCCTCTGCCCTCTACTGTGCGCGGCTATAATATGCTAGGCCCTGTGGAGGACAGCAACAGCGTTCGCGCTATGATGGATTCAGCCACGTTATGTTAGATGGCTTTTGTTTGGATTAGGTCTCAATACCTTTGACTTTCCTGCTGTGCACTGCGTTTCTATGGATTTCTGCGCTCTACTCTCCCCTAATGTATTCTGCATGGCTCCGAGGATGCCTGCTGTAGTGGTCGCGGGAGGTTAGGATGATTTACATTACGTTTGGATAGGTCAGGTTATGTTGGGCCAGGTGAGTATATCTTCGACTTTTATGCTGCGCACTGCTATTTTATGGACTTGTGCGCACTACTGTGCTGAGTCACATCCTGCCTGATTGCGTGGACGCCAAGAACAATGTTCGCGGCACGCAAAGTTTGGTTATATTACGTTTGGTTATGCACGGCTTGGCTAGATTAGGATGTGATAGCTCCCACTTTTGGGCTATACACTGCTTTCCGTCGATTTCTGGACTCTACTGCGCAGTAATATGTTCTGCCTGGCTCTGGGGTGGCCAGTAACAGTGGTCTCGGCTCGCTGGGTTGAGATATGTTACGTTTCGTTAGGGTAGGTTGGGAAGGTTTGGTTAGGGTTTCCACGACGTTTGCGCTGTACGCTGCTATTCGGCGGATTTCTGCGCTCTACACTGCTTTACTATACTCTGCTCTACTCTGGTGAGGCTGGCAATAGTGGTCGTGGCACGACAGATTGTGTTATGCTACGATGGCTACGTTAGGTTAGGCTAAGTTTGGTTATGATTGCTTTGACTTCCGTGCTGTACAGAGCAATGCGGCGGATTTCTGCGCTCCACTGTACACTAATATGTCCTGCTCGAGTATGGGGCGGCCAGGAATAATGGTCGCGGTACGTTAGATTCAGTTATGTTACGCTAGTGTATGTTAAGATTGTATACATTTGGACAGCGAAGCTTCGACTTCTGCGCTATACATTGCTACTCGGTGTATTTCTGCGCTCTACTGTGCTCTAATAAATTCTGCTTTGCTTTTGGGTATCTCAGTAATTGCGGTCCAGGCACTTTATATTGTGACATTTTACGGCTGGATATGTTACCTTTGGTTATGTTAGGCAACGATGGCTTTGGCTTTTGTGCTATAGACTGCTGTTAGGCGAATCTCTGCGCTCTATTGTGCTATAATATGTTCAGCTTGGCTGTGTGGGTGGCAGCAATCGGGGCCTCGGTACGTCAGCATGAGTCCATTAATATGTTCAGCTTGGCTGTGTGGGTGGCAGCAATCGGGGCCTCGGTACGTTAGCATGAGTCCAGTCAAGTTTGGTTAAGTCATGTTTGGACAATTCAGGAAGGATATCTGCGTTCTACTGTGCTCTAGTGTAATATGGTTGACTCTGGGCAGGCCAGCAATAGAGGTCGCAGTGCGATATGGTCAGTTGTTACGTTTGCTATGTTACGCTTGGATAGGTTAGGAGAGGGTAGCATTGACTTTTGTGCTATACAACGCTACTCGGTGGATTCCTCTGCTGTACATTGCTCTAACGTACACTGTTCGACTTTGGGGAGGCCAGCAATAGTTGTCTCGGCACGTTAGGTTGAGATAGACTGCGTTCCGTTGCGTTACGTTAGCTTGATTTAGGTTTGGGCTGATTCCGCTTTCGTAGTATACATTGATATTCGGTGGATTTCACCGATCCCCTGTGCTCGACTATATTCTACATGGCTCTGGGAGTCCAGCTATAGTGGTCACTGTACGTTATCTTGAGTTAGGCTATGTTCCATTAGGTTACGTTGGTTTGGGTTAGGTTCGGTTAGCTTAGACTTTTCTGTTGTACACTGCGGTTCTATGGATATCTGCGTTCTACTATCCACTAACACGATCTGCTTGTACTCTGGGGAGGCCAGCAATTCTGGTCGCGTCACGTTAGGCTGTGTTAGGTTACGTTCTGCGATGTTACGATTGGATAGGTTAGGACAGTGTAGCTACGCACTGTTGTGCTATGCACTGCGTTCCTATGTACTTCCGCGCGCTACCCTCTTCTAATATGTTCTGCTTGGCTCTGGGGAGGGCAGCAATAGTGGTCTCTGCAGGATAGGATGAGCTATATTACGCTTTGCCTGGCTAGGTTAGGTTAAGTTTGGTAAGGATGGCTTTGAAATTTGTGCTATACACTGCTATTCGGCGGATTTCTGCACTCTACTGTGCTCTGGTATACTCTGCTTAGCTATGGGGGGCCAGAAGTAGTGCACTCGGCTCGTTAGGCGGAGTTATGTTGCGTTTGCTTATGTTACACTTGGTTAGGTTAGGATAGGATAGCTTAGACTTTTGTGCAACTCACTGCCATTCGGTGGATTTCTGCGCCCCACATTGCTTTGCTATGCACTGCTCGACTCTCGAAAAGCTAGCAACAGTTTCCGCGGCACGTCAGTCTGGGTTAGTTTACGCTTGGTTACGTTAAATTAGGATGAGTCTGGTTAGTATAGCTTCGACTTTCGTGCTATACACGCTTGTTCGGCGAATTCCTGCCCTCTGCTGTGCTCTGCTCTAACCTGCTATGCCCTGGGCGGCCAGCGATAATGGTCGCGACACGTTATTTTGGGTATGGCCACGCTGGGTTAGGTTACCTTTGTTCGGGTTAGGGTCGGATATCTTTGACATTTCTGCTGCACACTGCGGTTCAATGGATTTCTGCGCTCTACTTCCCTCTAATAGGCTCTGCTTGGCTCTGGGGAGGCAAGGAATGGTGGTGGCGGCACGTAATATTTAGTTTCGTTACGTTCGGTCGTGTTACGGTTGGTTAGGTTAGGATAGAATAGCCATGACCTTTGTGCAACAACCAGCTTCTCGGTTGACTTCTTCGTTCGACTGCGCTCTAATGCGTTCTGCTCTGCTCTGGGGAGACCACAAATTGTGGCAGCGGCACGTCAGGCTGTGTTAGATTACGTTTGCCTAGTTTATGTTTGCATGGGCTAGGTTTGGATACCTTTGACTATTCCGCTATACACTGTGGTCGTATGGATATCTGCGCATTACTCTCCCCTAGTATGTTCTTCACAGATCTGGGGAGGCCAGAAATAGTGGCCGAGGCACGTTAGGTAGAGTTAGGTAACGTTCGGCCATGTTACGTTTGGCTACGTTAGGATATCGAAGCTTACACTATTGTGCCATGCACTGCGATTATATGGGCTCCTGCGCTGTACTCTCCCCTAGTATGTCTGCTTGGCTCTGAGGAGGGCACCAATAGTCGTCTCGTCACGTTAGGCAGAGTTAGGTAACGTTAGGTTACGTCACGTTTGGCTAGGTTTGGATAGGGTAGCTTTGCCTTTTGTGCTGTATTTTTCTATACGGTTGACTTCTGCCCTCTAGTGTTTTCTAATATGTTATGCTTGGCTCTGGGGAGGCCAGCGATTGT
>NW_016923596.1:0-996 GCF_001483705.2 Eufriesea mexicana | reverse complement strand
GACTCCAACCTTTCTGCTATGCACTGCTGTTCGTTAAGTATCTGCGCTGTGCATTCCTCTGCTAGCATCTGCATGTCTTGCATGTCTCTGTGCAGACCAGCAATTGTGCTCGTGGCACGTTTTGTTTAGTTACGATATGCTTGGTTAAGAGAGGTTTGGTTACGCTGGCTTTGACATTTGTGCTATACCCTTCTATTAGGTGCATTTCTGCGCTCTGCTGTGCTCTAGTATATACTGCTTGCCTATGGGGAGGACAAAATTATTGGCCTCGGAACGTTAGTCTAAGTTAGGTTGCGTTTGACTATGTCACGTTTGTCTAGGATAGGAGAAGATAGCTTAGACTTATGTGCTGCGCGCCGCTGTTAGGTGTATATCTGCGCTCTAAATTACTCTACTATGCTTTGCTCGACTCTCCGGAGGTCACAGATAGTATTCGGGGCACGTTAGGTTGAGTTAAATTACGTTTGGCTAGACTTGGTTACGTTGTGTTAGGTTAGGATAGCTCTGACCCTTGTGCTACGCACTGCCACTCTATGGTCCTCTGTGCACTTCTGTGCGCTATCACTATCTGCTTGTCCCAGTGGACGCCAGGAATAGTGCTCTCGGCACGTTAGGTAGTGTTACGTTACGTTTGGTTAGGTTAGGCTTGGACACGCTTGGTTAGGATAGCATTCACTTTTGTGCTGAACACGGCTATTCGAACGACTTCAGCGTTCAGCACTGCTCTGCTACACTATGCTTAGCTCTCGTGAAGCCAGCAATAGCGGTCGTAGCACCAGGGTTTGTGCTACGTTACGTCTGCTTATGTCACGTTTGTCAAGGTTAGGAGAAGATAGCTTTGACTTTTGCGCTATACACTCCTATTCGGTGGATTTCTGCGCTCTACTATGGACTTATATACTCTGCTTCGCGGTGGGGATGCCTGCGATTGTCGTCTCGTGTCGCTAGGTTGCGGTATTCTTCTTTCGGGTAGGTTAGATTCTGTCAGGTTATGTT
>NW_016923595.1:0-1617 GCF_001483705.2 Eufriesea mexicana | reverse complement strand
ATGCTCTGCTTAGCCCCGGGAGAACCAGCAGTAGTTGTCTCAGCACGTTACGCTGCGTTAAGCCGCGTTTGGTTGTGCTACGCTTTGCTAGGTCAGGCTAGGATAGGATATCTTCGAGTATTGTGCTTTACGGAGCAATGCGGCGTTCTTCTGCGCTCTAGTGTGCTCTGATGTATTCTGCTTGGCCCTGGCAGGCCAGCAATAGTTGTCTAGGCACGTAATTTTGGGTTAGGTTACGTTCGGTTATGTTACGTTTGGCCATGTTAGGCGGCGATAGCTTTGAGTTTTGTGCTACACACTTCTATTCAGTGGATTTCTGCGAGCTACTGTGATCAAGTATGCCCCGCTTTGTTTTGGGGAGGCCAGAAGTAGTGGCCGCGGCGCGTTAGGTTGTGTAATGGAACGTATGGCTTTGTTAGGTCCGTCTGGTTTAGGTTATGAAGTCTCTGACTTCTGGGCTGTGCGCTGGAATGCTGTGGACATCTGCGCTCTAGTGAGCACTAGTAGGTCCTGCATGGCTCTTGGGAAGCCAGTAACAGTGGTCTCGTCGCATTAGTTTGAGTTAGGATTCGTTTGGTTATGTTACGTTAGCATAGGTTAGGTTTGGATGACTTCCACTTTGCTGCTATACACTGCCATTCTATGGATTCCTGCGCTCTACCGTCCTTTATTATGCTCGTCTTGTCTCTTTGGAGTCCAGCAATACCGGTCGCGGAAGATTAGGTTGTGTTAGATTACGTTTCGCTATGTTAGGTTAATTTGGTTTAGGATGGATAGCTTTAACTTTTGTGTTCAACACAAATATTCTATGGACTTCTGTGCTCTACTGTGTTCTATCATATTCCGCTTGTCCCTGCGGACGCCAGCAGTAGCAGTCGCGGCAAGATAGGTTGAGTTTTGATACGTTTGGTTAATTCAGGTTAGGCAATATTTGGTTAGGATAGCTCTGACTCTCGTTCTGTACAATGTTGTCCGGTGGATTTCTGTGACCTACTGTGCTTTGCTGCATTCCGCTTGGCTCTAGGGAGGCCAGTAATAGTGGTATCGGCACGTTAGATTGAATTAGGTTACGTTTCGTGAGGTTAGGATAGGTAGGCTCAGTTAGGATATTTACGGGTTCTGTGAACTACATTGCAATGCGGTGGATATCTGCGTCCTGCTGTGGTGTAGTATATACTGCATGGCGTTGGGGTGGCAAGCTACAGTGGTCTCGGCACGCTAGGTTCAGCTTGGGCGCGATTCGTTATGTTACGATTAGTAATATTAGGATAGGGCGGTATAGACTTTGTGCTCTTCACTGCTATCGGCGGATATCAGCGCCCTAATGTTTTCCAACATTTTCTGCTTGCCTCTGGCGAAGCCAGCAATCGTGGTCTCGGCACGTTAGGTTGTGTTACGTTACGTTTGGTTTAGTTAGGCTTTGTCAATCTGGGTACGGTTATCTTCGACTTTCGTACTATACACAATTATACGGCGGATTTCTGCGCTCTACTGTGCTCTAGTGCATTCCGCTTGTCTTTGTGGAGGACAGCACTAGTAGTCTCGGCACGATTAGTTGTGTAAGGTTACGTTCCGTTAGGTCTGGTTAGGAAGGCTCGGTTTGGATTTCTTTGACAT
>NW_016923594.1:0-628 GCF_001483705.2 Eufriesea mexicana | reverse complement strand
TCAATTTTCCAGCCAGGTTCTATAGCATTTCGATGGCTCTAGCACGCCAGTAGTGTCTTTCCTCGTTATATATGCAAGAAAGTTAGGTCACCGCGATATTAGTCGAAAATGTCAATAAAATCGAATTTTGCAGCCAGACTCTATTGCATTGCATTGGCTATAGTCCGCCAATAGAGTCTTTCCTCATTATTTATGCGTGAAAGTTAGCTCACCACGATATTATTCGAAAATGTCAATAAAATTGTATTTTCCAGACAGATTCTAAAGCATTGCAATGGCTACAGAACGCCAGTGGAATCTTTCCTCCTTATATATGCAAGAAAGTTAGGTCACAACGATATTAGTCTACGATATTAGTCGAAAATGTCAATAAAATTCAATTTTCCTGCCAGGTTCTATAGCATTTCTATGGCTCTAGCACGCCAGTAGTGTCTTTCCTCGTTATATATGCAAGAAAGTTAGGTCACCACGATAATAGCCGAAAATGTCAATAGAATCGAATTTTCCAGATAGATTCTATAGCATCGCAATGACAGTATCACGCCAGTAGAATCTTTCCTCCTGGTATATGCAAGAAAGTTAGGTCACCACGATATTAGTCGAAAATGTCAATAAAATTGTATTTTCC
>NW_016923593.1:0-776 GCF_001483705.2 Eufriesea mexicana | reverse complement strand
CAGAGCCAAAGAGAGCATACTAGAGGACAGCATATCGCAGAAATCCACCGAAGAGCAGTATAGGGCACAAAGGTGAAAGCTATCCTCTCCTAGCCAAACCAAACGTTACAACCAAACGTAGCCTAACTCGAACTAAAGTGCCGAGACTATTATTGGCCTCCCCAGTGAAGAGCAGGGTGTGGCAGAGAAATGCAGAGCTTAGAAATTCAGAGAACAGGTGTGTATAGCACAAAACTCGAACCTACAATGTCCTGACCTATCCAAACGTAATAACATTGAACGTAACGTAACTGGAACTGTCGTGCCGAGACGACTGTTACTGCAATCCCGAGAGCCAAGCAGAATCCGCTACAGCACAGCAGAGCGTAGAAGGCGTAGAAGAGGAACAGCACAAATGTCAGAGGTACGATAACTTTACCTGTCCCAACCTATCCTAGACGTTCGAAGGCTATCTCAAGCTAACGAGGCGGTTCCATTATTTCTGGCCACGCCAGTGCCAAGCAGATCATACCAGAGCACAGTAGAGCGCAGGTATTCACGGACCACCAACGTATACCACGAAAGAAAAAGATTTGCAAACCCAAGCCAAATTATCTTAACCAAACCAGACGTTGAATAAATAAATTTAACGGGCCGAGACCACAATTGCTAGTCCCCACAGAGCCAAGCAGAGCATATGAGAGCGCAGTAGACCGCAGAAATCAACCGAACAGGAGTGTATAACGCATAAGTCGCAGATGTCCTCCCCCGAATAGCCTAACCTAGCCGGACCCATC
>NW_016923592.1:0-490 GCF_001483705.2 Eufriesea mexicana | reverse complement strand
TACACCGTTATTGGGCGGATTCTTGCGCTCGTCTGTTATCTACAACATTCTGTTTGGCTCTGTGGAGGCCAGCAGCAGTTGTCTCGGCACGTTGGTTTGAGCAATGTATCGTTTGGTAATGTGAAGGTTTTTTAAGTTAGGATACAGTAGCTTTGACTTTTGTGCTATACACTGATATTTGTTGATTCCTGCGTACCCTTATGATCTAATAAGTTCTGCTAGGCTCTGGGGAGGCCAGCAGTTTAGTGGTCTCGGCACGTTAGATTGAGATATGTTACGCTTACTACGTTACGCTTTTCTATGTTAGTATAGGATATCTTCGACCCTTGTGCTATACACTGCTTTTCGGAGGATTTCTGCGCTCTTCTGTGTTCTACTACATTCTGCATGGCGCTGGTGCGGCCGGCAATAGTGGCCACGGCATGTCATTCTGGGATATGTTACGTTTGGTTAGGTTACGTTGGTGTGGGTTAGGTTTGGCTAGCTTTGA
>NW_016923591.1:0-363 GCF_001483705.2 Eufriesea mexicana | reverse complement strand
GGTTGAGTTAATTTACGTTTGGCTTGGCCAGGTTATGTTAGGTTTGGTCAGGGTAGCAGTGACTTTTGTGCTATACACTGCAGTTTGGAAGCTTCCTGCCCTCTACTGTGCTCCAGTATATTCTGCTGGGCTCTGGGGATGCAAGCAATTGTCGTCGCGGCACGTTAGGTTGAGTCAAGCTGGGTTCTTTTATGCTATGTATGGTTATACTAGGATAGGGTAGCTTCGACTATTGTGCTATGCACTGCGATTGTATTGGTTTCAGCGCTCTGCTCCCTCTAGTATATCCTACTTGAATCCGGTGAGGGCAGCAGTAGCGATCTCGGAACATTAGGCTGCGTTCTGCTACGTTTGGTTACGTTT
>NW_016923590.1:0-201 GCF_001483705.2 Eufriesea mexicana | reverse complement strand
AATGTTTCTATTATTTGATATTTTTTAGTTGTGCGTTAGATATGATTTTAGTATTTAGATTTTCGTGGTGTAGTTTATATAGCCTGTGGAGTTTTGAGTAATGGCGCGTGTTGTTATTAATTAAAGATTTAAGTGTTAAGATGGTAAGCTGTTTGCTTAGTTTTCTGATTATTTTGTAGGTTCTATTCTGTAACCTTTTTT
>NW_016923589.1:0-272 GCF_001483705.2 Eufriesea mexicana | reverse complement strand
TCTTGAATAGGCCTACTCTGAGGCAAGTAGACGGCTCTACTCGCCATTGGTTGAAGACGTTAGACGACATGGTCTCCAAGCTATAACAGATTATAGATTTTGAATAGACCTATTCTCTGGGGAGTAGATGGTTGTACTTGCCATTGGATTGAAGGCGTTAGGCGAACTATTCACCAAGCTATAACAGATTACATATTTTGAATTGGTCTATTCTCTGGCAAGTAGATGGCTGTTCTCGCCATTGGTTGAAGACGTTAGGCGGCCTATTCTCC
>NW_016923588.1:338-541 GCF_001483705.2 Eufriesea mexicana | reverse complement strand
AGCACGCCAATAGAATCCTTCCTCCTTATTAATGAAGGAAAGCTAGCACACCATGATATTAGTTGAAAATGTCAAACAATTTGTATTTTCCAGCCACATTCAGTATCAGTGCAATGGCTATAGCACGCCAGCAGCATCTTTGCCCCTTATATATGGAAGCAAGATAACTCACCACAATATTAGTCAAAAATGTCAATAAAATT
>NW_016923588.1:0-211 GCF_001483705.2 Eufriesea mexicana | reverse complement strand
TGAATTTCCCAAACACATTCTATATCAATGCAATGGCTATAGCACGCCAATATTATCCTTCCTCCTTATTTATGCAAAAAAGTTAGCTCACCACAAAACAAGCCGGAAATGTCAATATAATTGAGTTTTTCAGCCTGATTCTAAGGCATAGCAATGGCTACAGCTTGCCAATAGTATCTTTCCTCCTTTTTTATGCAAGAAAGATAGCTCA
>NW_016923587.1:0-623 GCF_001483705.2 Eufriesea mexicana | reverse complement strand
ATGTACTAGGGCACAATAGTGCGCAGAGAATAACCGCATTGCAGTCAATAACGAAAAGGTCAAGTATAACCGAACCAATCGCGACCTAGCCTAAAACAACCAATCATAGCCCAACTCATCATAACGTGCCTAGACTACTATTGTTTGCCTCGTAGAGGGAAGCAGAACTTGATAGACCACATAAGCGCGCAGAAATTCCCGAATAGCAGTGTACAACACGAAAGTAAAGTCTATCCTATCCATCCTAATAAATACAACATTAGCATAACCAAACGTAACATAACTAAAACTAACGTACCACGACCACTATTGGTGGGCTCCCCAGAGTCGGGCACAACATATTAGTGGAGATCAGAGCGCAGAAATCCGCAGAATCGCAGTGCATAGCCCAAAAGACATTGCTACCCGAACCGAAACCAAGTTAACGAAACCTAAACGAACGTTGCATATCTCAGCATAACGTGTCGTGACCACTGCTTGCGGCGTCCCCTGTGCCAAGCAGAATATAGTAGGGCACAGTGGGTCACAGAAGTCCAAAGAATAACAGTGTATGGCACGAAAGTCGAAGCTATCCTAACCAAACATAGCCTAACCTTACTTAACCAATCATAACATAGCAATAC
>NW_016923586.1:0-825 GCF_001483705.2 Eufriesea mexicana | reverse complement strand
ACATCCACACATATATACATCCATACATCCATACCTCAATCCATCCATACATCCGATCTTCCGTACATCCATTCATCCGTCCATCCGTTCATCCGTACCTCAACATATGTACATCCATACATCCATCCATACATACATCCATCCATCCATACATCCATACAACCATACATACATCCATTCATACATCCATACATACATCCATACATCCACCCATCCATACATGCATCCACTCATACATCCAGCCATCCATACATCCAGACATATATAGATCCATATATCCATACATCCGTACATCCATACATTCGTACATCCATACATTCGTACATCCATACATTCCTACATCCATACATACATACATCCACTCATCCGTACATCCATTCATCCGTACATCCGTCCATACATACCTTAATCCATCCATACAACCATCCATCCTTATGGCCATCAATCCATACATTCATCCACCCATACACACATCCTTCCATGCATCCATCCAGCCATACAACAAACCATCCAGAAATCCATCGATCCAAACATATATCCACCCATACATCCATCCATACACACATTCATACATCCACACATCCATAAATCCATACTTCCGTACATCCGTCCATCCATACATCGATCCATCCATACATCCATCCATCCACACAACCATTCATCCATACATATATCCATCCATGCATCCTTCTTTCCATACATCTATCCATACATACATCCATCCATCCATACATTCATACATCCACACAACCATACATATGCAAATCCATACATCCCTACATATATACATCCATACATTCATACATACGTACATCCATCCATATA
>NW_016923585.1:0-286 GCF_001483705.2 Eufriesea mexicana | reverse complement strand
ATGCCAGGCCAGACCTGGCCGGGTTAGGTTAGGTTAGGTCAGATCAGGCCAGGCCAGGCCAGGTAGGGCCACGGCAGGAAAGGACAGTTCACGTCAGTGCAGGCTAGGATATTCCAGGTTGGGTCTGGTCAGGCCAGGTCAGGTCAGGTCATGTCATGTCAGGTCAGGACAGGTCAGGTCGGGTTAGGTTAGGTTAGGCCAGATCATTTCAGGTCTGCTCAGGCCAGGCCGGGCGAGGCCATGCCAGGTCTGGCAATGTCAGGCCAGGTAATGTCACGACAGGTCA
>NW_016923584.1:0-1038 GCF_001483705.2 Eufriesea mexicana | reverse complement strand
CAGTGTATATCAGAAAAGTCGAAGCTACCCGAACGTAACCCAAACCAATAGAACAGAAACAAGCATTGTCTAACTAAACCAGAGGTGCCGACACCGATGCAGCTGCCCTACACCTAGCCAAGCAGGATATACTAGGCCACAGTGGAGCGCAGAAATCCACCGAAGAGCAGTGTACAGCACAAAAGTTAAAGCTATCCAGACCAAACATTGATTAGCCCAAACCAACCGAACGTAACCAGACCAATCATAAGGTGCCGAGACCACTATTGATGGCTTCCAAGGGACAAGCTGAGAACATTAAAGCACTCTAGCGAGCAGAAATTCTCCGGACAGCAGGCTATAGCTCTAAAGTCAAAGCTGTCCTCTCCTAACCAAACCAATCGTAACTTAACCAAGCGTAGTATAACTCAACATAACGTGCCGCTAGCACTACTGCTGGCCTCCCCGCAACCAAGCAGAGCACATTAGTGGAGAGGAGAGCACAGAAATCCATGGAATCGCAGTTACATCATGTAGGTCATAGCCACGCAAACCTTACCGAAACAAACAGGACATACCTAGACATAGCGTAACTCAACCTAACTTGCCAAGACCGCAATTGCTTCCCTCCCCAGAGTCAAGGAGGGCCTACTAGAGCAGAGTAGAGCGCAGGAATCTACCTAACACCAGTGCACACCATAAAAGTTAAAGCTATCCTAACGAAAGTTGGCCTAACCAAGCCTAGCAGAGTGTAACCTGTCGGAACGTAACGTGCAGATGCCACCATTGCTTGCCTTCTCAGAGTCAGAGCCAAGCTGAAAACATTAGAGCACTGTATGGCGCAGGTATCCACCTAACAACAGACAATAGCACTAAAGTCAAGGCTATCCTCTCCTAACATTTCCGATCGAAACATAAACAAACATAGTATAAGTAAACCTAACCGACCGAGACCGCAATTCCTGCTATCCCCAGATCCAAGCCGGACATATCAGAGCACAGCGGAGCGCATAAATCCACCGCATAGCAGTGTACAGAACGAAAGTTAAAGCTACCCTA
>NW_016923583.1:0-429 GCF_001483705.2 Eufriesea mexicana | reverse complement strand
ACCTAACCAAACTTAACCAATCCAAACGTAACCCAAGTTAACTTATCTTGCTGAGATCACTATAGCTGGCCTTCACAGTGAGACACAATAGAGCGTACGAATCAGCGGCTTTGAAGTATACAGCACAAGGGTCAGATAGATCGAAACCGTACCTGAGCAAATCCAACGTAACCAAACGTAGCCTAACTCAACCTAACTTTCCGATACCACTATTGCTGGCGTCCCCAGAGCCAGAAGAAGGCGCTTGAGCACAGTAGAGCTCAGAAGTCCACCGCACTCCTGTGTTCAGTTCAGAAGTCGAAAATATCCGAACCTAACCCAGACAAAGGAAACCTAACCAAGCGTAACATTACACAATCAAGCGCCCAGCGGCCACAATTTTTGTCCTCCCCAGAGCACAGCAGCGCATGCTTGATCACAGTCGAGCGC
>NW_016923582.1:0-1024 GCF_001483705.2 Eufriesea mexicana | reverse complement strand
TCTATTGGCGTGCTATAGATATTGCAATGATGTAGAATGTGTTTGGAAAATTCAATTTTATTGGCGTTTTCGTTTAATATCGTGGTGGGCTAACTTTCTTGCATAAATAAGAATGAACGATACTATTGGCCTGCTATAGACATTGCAGTGCTGTGGAATCTGGCTGAAAAGTACAATTTTATTGACCGTTTCGACTAATATCGTGGTTTATCGTGGTGAGCTACCTTTATTTCATAACTAAGGAGTTTATATTCCAATGGCGTGCTATAGACATTGCAATGATGTACAATGTGGTTGGAAAATTCAATTTTATTGACATTTTCGATTAACATCGTTGTGAGATAACGTTCTTGCATAAATAAGGATGAAAGATACTATTGGCTTCCTATAGCCTTCGCAATGCTATAGAATCTGGCTGGAAAGTTCAATTTTATTGACATTTTCGACTAATATCATGGGGAGCTAAATTTCTTGCATAAACAAGGAGGAAATATTATATTTTTCAAACTATAGACATTGCAATGCTATAGAATCTGGCTGGAAAGATCAATTTTTTTGACATTTTCGACTAATATCGTGGTGAGCTATTCTGCTTGCCGACATAAGCAGGGTAGATACTATTGGCGTGATATAGACGTTGCAATGATATAGAATGTGGTTCTAAAATTCGATTTTATTGACATTTTCGGCTAATATTGTGGTGAGTTAACTTTCTCGCATATATAAGGAGGATAGATTCTAATGGCGTGCTGTAGGCATTGTAATGCAATAGAATCTTCGTGGAAAAATCATTTTCTTTGACATTTTCTACTAACATCGTTGTGAGCTAGTTTCCTTCCCTAAGTAAGCAGGAAAGATCTTTCTGGAGTGCTATAGCCATTTCAATGGAGTAGAATGTGGCTGGAAAGATCTATTTTATTGACATTTTCGACCAATATAGTGGTGAGCTAACTTTCTTGAATAAACATGGAGGAAAGATTCTATTGTCGAGCTATAGCCACTGCATTGCTATAGAATCTGGATA
>NW_016923581.1:0-579 GCF_001483705.2 Eufriesea mexicana | reverse complement strand
AGCGTCGAGCAGATTTCAGTGGAGCAACGTAGAGCGCAGAAGTCCTCCGAAGGACAGTGTGTATCACACAAGTTAAGGTGGATAACCTAACAAAACCCAACCTAACCTAACCTAACGTGCCGCGACCACTATTGCTGGCATCAATAGAGTCAAGCAGAATATACTAGAGCACAGCGGACTACAGAAATCATCCGCGTTGCAGTGAAAAGCACAGAGACATGGATATCCTAACTTAACCGGACCTAGCCTAAGCAAGCCAAACTTAGCATAACTCGACATGACGTGCCGAGACCAGTATTGCTGTCCTTCCCGGAGCTAAGCTGAACTTATCAGTTCAATGTGTATCGCAGAAATTCACCGAATAGCAGTGTATAGCACAGAAGTCAAAGCTATCCTCTCCGAGCCAAATGAATTGTATCATACCCAAGCGCATACTAACTTATCATGACGTGCAGCGACCACCCTTGCTGTCCTCCGCAGATTAGAGGAGAGTATGGTACAGCAATGTAGAGCGTAGAAATCCAGAGAATAGCAGTGTATATCGCAAATATCTACACCACTCTGTCCTAACCTATCGAA
>NW_016923580.1:0-1012 GCF_001483705.2 Eufriesea mexicana | reverse complement strand
CACGAGAGGATAGCTGCGACTTTAGTGATATAATCTGCTATTCGGCAGATTTCTGCGTCCTACAGTGCTGTAATATTTTCAGCTTGGCCCTGGGAAGGACAGCAACACTGGCCGCGGCACGTTAGGTTGAGTTTGGTTACGTTTGGTTATCACTATTGGGTAGGATATGTGAGGATACCATTGACCTTAGTTCTGTACGCAAGCCCTGCGGGAGATTCCTGAGTTCCACATAGCTCTGCTATACTCTGCCTGGCTTTCGTGGGGCCAGTAATAGTGGTCGTGGCACGTCAGCTTGAGCTAGGTTATGCGCGGTTACTTTAGGTTCGTGTGGGGTATGTGGGGTTGCAATAGCTTTGACTATTGTAGTGTACACTGCTCTTCGGTGGATTTCTGTGCTCTACTGTGGTCCAGCTTATTCTGCTTTGCTCTGGAGAAGTCAGCAGTTGTGGTTTATGCACCTTTGTTTGAGCTTTGTTACGTTTGGTTAGGTTAAGGTAGGATAACCTTGACCTTTGCATTATATGCTGCTATTCTGTGGATTACTACACTTTGCTGTCGTGAAATGTGTTCTGCTCGTTTCTGGCAGGGCCAGAAACGGTGGCATGGGCACGTTACTTTGAGTTAGGCTACGTTTGGTTAGGTTAGGTTCGGTACCGTATGGTCAGGGTGGCTTTGACTATTGCGCTTTACGCTACAGCTTGGCGGATTTCTATGATCTACGATACTGTAGTATATTCTGGTTGGCTCTGTGGAAGTCAGCACTAGTGGTCTAGGTGCGTTAGGTTATGCTAGGTTTCATTCGGTTATGTTACGTTTGGTTAGGTTAGGCGAGGATAGACATGACTTTTGTAACATAAACTGCTGTTTGGCAGATTTCTGCGACCTACTGTGTTCTAATAGGCTCTGCTTGGCTCTGAGGGGGCTATCAATAGTGTTCTCGGATCGATATGTTATGTTAGCATACGCCAGACTTTATTACGTGCGGATAAGTTGGGACAAGATGGCTATGACT
>NW_016923579.1:0-1447 GCF_001483705.2 Eufriesea mexicana | reverse complement strand
CATGACCAAACGTATCATACCTCAACCTAACGTGCCGGGACCACCGTTGCTGGTTTCCCCAGATCAAAGCAGAACATACCAGATCACAGAGGAGCTCGGAAGTCCACCAAATGGCAGTGTATAGGACGTAAGTCCACCAAATGGCAGTGTATAGGACAAAAGTCAAACTATCCTCTCATTACCTAACCAATAGCAACATAACCGAACGTAAACTAACGCCACGTAACAGTTTCAAACTATCCTCTCATTACCTAACCAATAGTAACATAACCGAACGTAAACTAACGCCACGTAACAGACCTACACCACTATTGCAGACCTCCCGAGAGACAACCAGTATATTCTAGAGCACAGTAGGTCACAGGAATCCGCTGCATTGCAGTGTAAAGCACAAAAGTAATGATAACCTTACCTAACCTGTCCTAACCTAAACCACCCGAACGTAGCAAATCTCAGCATAAGGCGCCGAGACCACTATTGCTGTCCTTCCCAGAGACAAGCTGATCACCTCAGATGACAGAGGAGCGCAGAAGTCCACCGAATAGCAGTGTATAGCTCAAAAGTCGTAGCTATTATTGCCTAACCTAACCAAACATAACATAGCCAAACGTGACCTAACTCAACCTAACGTGGCGCGAGTGGTATTGCTGGCCTCCCAAGGGCCAATCAGAACATATTAGAGGAACTTAGATATCAGGAATAAGAAAAACTCGCAGTGTATAGCAGAAGAGTCAAAGATACCCGAAACTAGCACAAGCAAATTTAACCTAACCCAACGAAGCCTAACAAAACAAAACGAGCCGCGACCACTATTGCTGACATCCACGGAGCCAAGCAGAATAAGCGACAGCACAGTGGACTACAGAAATCTGCGGCGTTGCAGTGTAATACACAAGGTCAGGCATATCCTAACCTAACCTGATCTAACCTAACCAAACCGAATGTATCCTGAATAAGCACAACGTGCTGATACATTTATTGCTGTCTTTCCCATAACCAAGCTGAGCATATAATATCACAGTATAGCGCACAAGTGCACCGAACAGCAGTGCATAGCACGTGAGTCAAAGCAATGATCTCCAAGCCAATCGAACTGTAACATATCCAAGCTCAACATATCATAGCATTACGTGCAGCAACAAAAATTTCTGGCCTCCGCATATTAGGGTAGATTATGGTAGAACAGTATAGATCGTGGAAATACAGCGAATAGCAGTGTATATCGTAAAATTCGACGCCAACCAATCCTAACCTATCCAAACGCAATAAAACCATACGTAACCTAACCTCACCTTACGTGCCGAGACCATTATTACTCGTATTCCCAGAGCCAAGAAGAACACACTAAAGCACAGTAGAGAGCAGAAAGCCGCCAAATTGCAGCGAATAGCACAAATGTCAAAGATACCAAAGCCTTACCCGACAAAACCTAACCCAACCATACGTA
>NW_016923578.1:0-904 GCF_001483705.2 Eufriesea mexicana | reverse complement strand
ACTCTCTTCGGTTATGTTACGATTGGCTATGTTAGGATAGGGTATCTTCGACTATTGTGATATGCACTGCGATTCTACGAGCTTCTGCACTCTACTCTCCTCTAATATGTCTCCTCTAATATGTTCTGCTTGGCCCAGTGGACGGCAGCAACAGAGATCTCGGCACGTTAGGAAGGGTTGTGTTACGTTTGGTTACGTCACGTTTGGCTATATTAGGATAATGTAGCTTCGACTGCTCCGTTATCCACTGCGATTCTATGGATTTCTGCGCTCTACTCCCATCTAACATGCTCTGCTCGGCTCTGCGGAGGCCAGCAATGCGGACCGCAGCACGTTAGGTTTAGTTATTCCATGTTTGTTTAGGTTAGGATAGGGTTGGTGTGGTCAGGGTATCTTTGACTTTTGCGGTGTACATAGCTATTTGTCGCATTTCTACGATTCACTGTACTCTACTATACTCTGCTTGACTCTGAAGTGGCCAGTAATGGTTGTCTCGGCTGTTGTCTCGGTGCGTCAGGTTGTGATAGACTACGTTCGGTTAGGGTAAGTTAGTTAGGGTTTGGTCTGGATAGCTTCAACTTTCTTGGTATAAACGGTTGTTCGGTGCATTTCTGTACTACACTATTCTCTATTATATTCTGATCAACTCTGTGGAGGCCAGCAATGGTGGTCTCGGCACGTTAGTTTGACATAGATAACGTTTCGTTGGGTCACGCTTGGTAAGGTTAGGGTAGGATAGCTTTGATTTTTATGCTTTAGAACGCTTTTCTGTGGGACACTGTGCTCCACTGTGCTCTGGTACATTCAACTTGCTCTGGAGAGGCCAGCAGTATTGGCTTCGGCACGTTAGCCTTTGTTATGCTGCGTTTGGTTCGGTTAGGATAGCCCTTCTTTTGTGCTGTCG
>NW_016923577.1:575-781 GCF_001483705.2 Eufriesea mexicana | reverse complement strand
TGCGCGAAAGGTATCTCACCAAGATATCAGCTGAAAATGTACACTAAATCGAGTTTTCCAGACTGATTCTATAGGATTGCAATGACTATAGTACGCCAGTAGAGTCTTTCCCCTCTATATATGCAAGAAAGTTAGATCGCCACGACAGCAGTCGATAATGTCAATAAAATTGAATTTTCCAGCCAGATTCTATAGCATTGCCGTGG
>NW_016923577.1:0-451 GCF_001483705.2 Eufriesea mexicana | reverse complement strand
ATGGGATTGCAGTGGCAATAGCGCACCAATAGAATCTTTCCTCCGTATTTATGCAAGAAAGTTAGCTCACTACGATATTAGTCGATAATGTAAGTCAAATTGAATTTTCCATCCAGATTCTATAGCATTGCAATGGCTATAGCACGCCGCTAGTATCTTTCCTCCTTATTTATGCACGAAAGTTAGCCCACCACGATATTAGTCGAAAATGTGAGTAAAATTGAATTCTCCAGCCAGATTCTATAGCATCGCAATGACTATAGCACGCCTGTTGAATATTTCCTCCTTATATACGCAAGGAAGTTAGGTCACCAGGATGTTAGTCGAAAATGTCAGTAAAACTGAATTTTCACGCCAGATTCTATAGCACAGCAATGGCTATAGAAACCCAATAGGCTATTTCTTCCTTACCTATGCAAGAAAGATAGCGCACCACGATATTAGTAGAAAA
>NW_016923576.1:0-616 GCF_001483705.2 Eufriesea mexicana | reverse complement strand
AATTTTCCAACCACATTCTGTATCATTGCAATGGCTATAGCACGCCAATAGAATTCTTCCTCCGTATTTACGCAAGAAAGGTGGCTCACCACATTATTATTCGGAAATGTCAATAAAATTGAATTTTCCTGCAAGATTCTGTAGCATTGTATTGCCTATAGCACGCCAACAGTATATTTCCTCCTTATTTATGCAAGAAGGTTAACTCACCACGATATTAGTCGAAAATGTCAAAAATTGAATTTTCCTACCAGATTCAATAGCATTGCAATGCGTATAGCACGCCAACAGGACCTTTCCTGCTTATTTATGCAAGCAAGTTAACTCACCACAATATTAGTCTAAAATGTCAATAAAAGAGAACTTTCCAGTCTGATTCTATAGCATTGCGACGGCTATAGCACGCGAATTAAATCTTTCCTGCTTGTATATGCAAGAAAGTTATCTCACCACGATGTTAGTCGAAAAGGTCAATAAATTTGAATTTTCCAAACACATTCTATATTAACGCAATGGCTATAGCACGCCAATTGAATCTTTCCTCCTTATATATGCAAGAGAGTTAGCTCACCACGATATTAGTCGAAAATGTCAATAAAATTGAATTTTCTAGCAA
>NW_016923575.1:0-673 GCF_001483705.2 Eufriesea mexicana | reverse complement strand
CTATTACTGGCCTCCACAGAGTCGAACAGAGTGTCGTAGATCACAGTAGAGCGTAGAAATACAGCAAATAGCAATGTATACCGCAGAAGTCAAAGGTAGCCTAACGTAACCAAGCATACATTAACTTAACCTAACGAGCCGAGACCACTACTGCTGGTCTCCCAAGAGCCATGCAGAACATACTAGGGCACAGTAGATCGGAGAAATCCTCCGAATAGCAGCGTATAGCACAGAAATAAGAGCCATCCTAACCAAACGTAACCAAAATTAACATATTCGGACGTAACCTAAGAAAACCTATAGTGCAACAACCGCTCTGCCTGGCCTCCCCGGTTTCGAGCACAGTTTAGTAGTTGAATGTACAGCGCAGAAGTACACCAAGACGCAGTATATAGCGCAAAAGACATACTTACCCCGCCCTAACATAACCAAACGGAACATACCTCAACATAACGTGTGTACACCAATATTACTGACCTCCCAGAGTCAAGCAGAATGTAGTAGAACACAGCAGAGCTAAGAAGTCCGCCGCATTGGAGTCTTGACCTCCCAGAGTCAAGCAGAATGTAGTAGAACACAGCAGAGCTCAGAAGTACGCCGCATTGGAGTGCAAAGCAGAAAAGTCGAAGATACCCTAACCCTCCCAGTCGAACCTAACATAACTAGGCGTAAT
>NW_016923574.1:16781-19107 GCF_001483705.2 Eufriesea mexicana | reverse complement strand
AGTAGTGCGCAGAAATCCACCGAAGTACAGTGTATACCACGAAAGTCGAAGTCATCCTATTCTCTCCAAGCTAAACGTACCGTAACCTTACGCAGCCCAAATCGTCCTAAAGTGCTGAGACCACCTACCACCAGCGCTGCTCTCCACTGAGCCAAGAAGAGCATATTAGTGGAGAATATAGCGCAGATATCCACCGCATACCAGTGTATAGGACAAAAGTCAAAGCTATCCTGAATTATCCTAACCGTTCGCAAAATAGCGAGACGTATCCTGACTAAACCTATCGTGCCGCGATAGCAATTGCTGGCCACCCCAGAGCCAAGCCCTTCGTGATAGATGAGAGTGGAGCGCAGATATCAACCGAATAACGGTGTAGAGAAGGAAAGTCAAAGATGTCCTAACCAAACTTAACCTATCACAATCCCACGTGCTATGACTACAATTACTGGCCTCCATAGAGTCGAGCAGAATATAGTAGAGCCATGTAGAGCACAGAAACCCTCCGAATATCAGTGTATAACGCAAAAGTCGAAGCTGCCGTGTACTATGTAATCCAAACTTAACTTCACTAAATGTAACAAAACTCAACGCAACTTGCCGAGACCACTATTGCTGGCACCCACATAGCGAAGCAGAGTATACTAGAGCATTGTAGAGCGCAGAAATTCACCGCCTTGCAGTGTAAAGCTCAAATACGGAAGTCATCCTGACATAACCTTTCATAACCTTACCTAGCCAAACGCTCTACCACACTGTATGGTGCCGCGACCACTATTGGTGGCCTCCTCATAGACAAGCTGCACCTATTAGAGGGCAGCGTATCGCAGAAATCCACGGACACGCAGTGTGTAACAGAAAAGTCGTAAATACCCTTACATAACCGAACGCAACTTAACTCAACCTAACGTGCCGAGACCACAATTGCTGGCCTCCAAAGTGGCACGCAGGAAATATCAGAGGAGAGTAGAGCATAGAAATCCATAGATTAGCAGTGTATAGCTGAAAAGTCAACGCTATCCTAACCTAACCCAAACCAACCTAACGCGACATAACGTGCCGAAACTACAGCTGCTACCCTCCCCGGGGCGAAGCAGAGTATGCTAGAGAAACGCAGTGCGCAGGAATCTACAGAACACCAGCGTATAACACAAAAGCCAAAGCTACCCTTAGCAAACATATCCTAACCTAGTGTAACCGAACGTAACATAACTCAACCTAACGTAGCACGACCTCCATTGATGGCATCCCCAGAGGCAAGCAGAACATATTAGAGGAAAGTAGAGCGCAAAAATCCATAGAATAGTAGTGCAAGGAACAAACGCCGAGGCCATCCTAGCCTAACCCAACATATACCGAACCTGGCCAAGAAGTAACACAACCCAACATAACGCACAACGGCCACTATTGTTGGTCTCCCCAGAACCTGGCAGAACATACTATAAGAGAGCAGTGCGCTGGAATCCATAGAGTAGCAGTGTATTCCAGAAAATTCGAAGTCATACTAGCCAAACCCAAACAATCCAAGAGCCTGGCAGAACATATTAGAGAAGAGTGGAGCGTACCAATCCTTAGAACATCTTTTTGGGCACAAAGGTCGAAGCTACCCTAACCTATCACAACCCAAGCTAAACTAACAAAACGTAACGAATCGCAACCTAACTCTTTGCGACCACAATTTCTGTCCACCCCGTAGCCAAGAAGAACATGCTAGTGAAGAACATGGCGCAGAAACCCATAGGATTGCAGTGTATAGAGGAAAAGTCGAAGCTACCGTAACCTAACACAAACAAACCTATCCAATCCGATCGTAGCATAACACAACACAGCGTACTTCGACCATTATTACTGGCGTCCCCGGAGACATGCTGAATACGATAGAGAGCAGTAGAGCGCAGAAATCTATACAACAACGGTATATAGCACATAAGTCACATCTGTCCTAACCAAACCTTACTTATCTTGACACGACCGGACGTAAGATAACTCTGCCTAACGTGCAGAGACCATAATTTCTGGCTTCCCCGGAGCAGAGCAGAATACACTATTGCAATGTGGAGTGCAGAAATCAACCGAATAGCAGCGTATAGCACAAAAGTGAAAGCTATACTAACCAAACTTATCCTGACATAGCCTAACCGAACATAAAGTATCTCAACATAATGTGCAACGACATCCATTGCTGGCGTCCCCAGGGATAGACAGAATAGGAAGGAGCACCGTAGAGCGCAGCAAACCATAGAACAGTAATGTGCAACACAAGAGACGCTGCAATCGTAGCTTAACCCAACGTAACTTAGCCCAACATGTTACAACAAAGGTAACATGC
>NW_016923574.1:0-11847 GCF_001483705.2 Eufriesea mexicana | reverse complement strand
TACCCTGCTCGAGTCTGAGAAGGCCAGAAATAGCGTACGGCTATTCTACGTTCGGTTACGTTAGTATAGGATAGCATTGTCTTTTGTGCTATACACCGCCACACGGTGGCATCCTGCGCTCTACATTGCTCTAATATGCTCTGGTTGCCTCTGGGCAGGCCAGCGATAATAGTCTCGGCACCTTACGTGGAGAAAGTCTAAGCTCGGTCAGGTTATGGTGTTACATGTTAGGTTAGGAGCGTATCTTCCACTTTCGAGCTACATACTGCTATACGGTACCAACCTGCACTCTACTGTGCTCCAATGCGGTCTGCTTCTCTCCGGGAAGGCCAGCCATAGTGGTCTCGGGACGTTTCGTTGAGTTACGTTACGTTTGGTTAGGTTAGGTTGGGCTAAGTTTGGTTGGCGTTACATTGACTTTTGTGCTATACGCAGCTATTCGGTTAAAACCTGCGCTCTTCGTTGCTCTATTAACGTGCGCTTCACCCTGGGGATGCCAGCAATAGTAGTGGTGGCTCGTTTGCTCGGGTTCGGTTGCGTTGGGTTAAACTATGTTAGGTTAAGTTTGGTTAGAGCGGCTTTGACTCTTGTGCTATACAATGCTACCCGGTGTAGTTCTGCGCCCTACAGTGTCCTAGTATACTCTGCTAGGCTATGGGGACAGCAGTATTGGTCTCGGCACGTGGGTCTGAGTCAGTTTGCGTTAGGTTATGTCACGTTTGGTTTGGTTGGGATAGAATAGCTTAGACTTTTGTGCTATACACTGATATTCAGAGGATCTCTGCGCTCTACATTGCTCTACCAACATGTGCTTGTCTCTGGGGAGGCCGGCAAAGGCTGTCAGGGCACGTTTGTTTTAGGTAGGTTACAGTCGGTTAGGATAGGTTATGCTAAGTTTGGTTAGGATGGCTTCGACTCTTGCGCTTTACACCGCTATTCGGTGGATTGCTGCGTTCTACTCTGCTCTAGTATATTTTGCTGGGATATGATGAGGCCAGCAGTATTGGTCTCGGCACGTAGGTCTGAGTCAAGTTGCGTTCGGTTATGTTACGGTTGGTTACGTTAGGATAGCATAGCTCCGACTTTTATGCTAAACACTGCTATTCGGTGGATGGTCGTCCTCTACATTGCTCTACTCTACTCTGCTCGACTCCTTGGAGGCCAGCAATAGTGGTCGCGGCAAGTTAGGTTGGGTTGGATTACGTTTGGCCAGGTTAGGTTTCGCTGTGATTGGTTAGAGTAGCTTCGACTGTTGTGCTGCACACTACCATTCCATGGACTGCTGCGGTCTTCTGTGCGCTTTCACACACTGCTTGTCTCTTTGTTCGCCAGGAATTGCGCTCTTGGCACGATAAGTTTTGTTGTGTTACATTTGGTTGGGCTAGGTTTGGTTACGTTTGGATAAGAAATCTTTGACTTTTGTGCTGTACAAAGCTATTCGGACATCTTCATCGTCCTACATTGCTCCGCTATACTCTGCTTAGCTGAAGTGAGTTCAGCAATAGCGGTCGTGGCACGTCATGTCGTGTTAGGCAACGTTCGGTTATATTATGCTGGCCAGGGTTAGTTTCGGGTAGCTTCGAGTTTCCTGCTATACACTGCGATTCAACGGACTTCAGTTCTCTACTCTCATGCAACATGTTTTGCTCGCCTCTGGGGAAACCAGCAATAGTGGTCGCAGCACGCTGGATTGAGTTATGTAACGTTCGGTTTTGTTGCGATTGGTCATGTTAGGGCACGATAGCTTTGACTTTTGTGCTACACAGCGCTATTCGGCGGATAAATGCTCTCTGCTGTGGTCTAGTATGTTCTGCTTGGATCCGCGGAGGCCAGCAAAGGTGATGGCGTCGCGTTAGGTTGAGTCCGGCTACGTTCGGTTTTCTTACGTTTGGTTACGTTACGTTTCGGTAGCTTTGACTATTGCTCTATACACCATTTTTCGGCGGATTCCTGTGCTCTACTGTGCTCTAATGTTTGCTGCTTGGCTATGGGAGTGCAGCAATAGAGGTCTCGTCATGTTATGTTGAGCTACGTTACGTTGGGTTACGTTACGTTTGGCCTTGTTAGGACAGGATACCTCTGGCTTCTGCGGTATACAATGCTATTCGATCGACTCCTGAGCTCTACTGTTCCATAGCATGTTCCGTTTGGATATGCAGCGGCCAGAAATGGTGTTCTCGGCACGTTAGGTTTTCTTCGGTTACGTTCGACTATGTTACGCTTGGTTAGGTTACGATAGGGTAGCTTTGACCTTTGTGCCATACACGGCGATTCAATGGATTTCTGCGCTTTACTCTCCTCTATTATTTTCTGCCGGGGTCTGGGGAGGACAGCAATATTGTTCGCGGCACGCTAGGTTAAAAAGGTTACGTTTGGTTAGGTCAGGTTTGTCTAAGTTCGGTAAGGATAGCTTTGACTTTCTAGCTGTACGCTGTTATTAGGTGGATTACTGCGACCTGCTGTTCTCTACCATGTTCTCCTTGGCCCTAGAGAGTTGGCCCAGCAACTGTATTCTCGACACGTCGGCTTGAGTTATGTTACGTTACGTATTGTGACGATTGGTTTTGTTAGGACAGGTAGCTTTGGTATATGTGCTGTACGCTGCCATTCGCGGGATTTCTGCTCTTTGCTACGCTCAAATGCGTTCTGTTTGGCTCTGGTGTTGCCAGCAACGGTGGTCTCAGCACGTTAGGTTGTGTTATGTTACGTTTTGTTTCGCTACGCTTTGTCAGATAAGGATAGGGTAGGTTTGAGTTTTGTGCTATACACTGCTATTCGGTGGGCTACAGCGTTCTACTGTGCTCTAGTACTTCCTGCTTGGCTCTGAGGAGGCCAGCACTAGTGGCCTCGACTCGTTAGGTTGTGTTAAGTTGCGTTTGGTTAGGTTAGACTGTTCCATGTTTGGTCAGGATTGTTTCGACTATCGTGCTATACACTGTTCTTCGTTGGATTCCTGCGCACTGCGGTGCTCTAATATTCTCACCGTGGCCCTGGGTAGGCCGGTAATGGCAGTCGCGGCACGTTGTGTATGGTTAGGCTACGTTTGGTTATGTTACGATTTGTTGTGTAGGAGAGGGTAGCTCTGACTTTTTTGCTCCACACCGCTTTCGGCCCATTTCTGCGCTCTGCTCTAGACTACTATGTTCTGCTTGGCTCTGGGGAGGCCTGCAATAATGGTCACGGCACGTTATGTGGAGCTTGGATACGTTTGCTTTGGTTTGGTTGAGTTAAGTTCGTTTAGGATAGCATTGGCCTTCGTGCCATACACTATTATTCGGCGTGCTTCTACGCTCTTCTGTGCTGTATTACATTCTGCTTGTCTCTGGTGAGGCCAGCAATAGCGGTCGCTTAACGCTATGCTTTGTTATGCTACGCTTGTCTGGGCTATAGTCGTTTGGGTTAGGTTCCGATATCTTTGACTTTTCTGCTGTACACAGCGATTCTATGGATTTCTGCGCCCTACTGGTTCCCCAGTATGTTCTGCTTGGATCTCGGGATGCCAGCAACAGCGGTCTCGGCAAGTTAGTTTGAAATATGCTCCGTTTGGTTATGTTAAGTTACGTTAGGTCCGGATAGGATAGCTTTGACTTTTGCGCTATATCCTGCGATTCTTTGGATTCCTGCGCTCTGCCCTCCCCTAATGTGCTCTTCCTGTCTATGGGGGGTGCAGCAATAGAGGTCTCGTCAGCTTATGTAGTTTTACGTTATGTTTGGTTACGTTACGTTTGGCCTGGTTAGGATAGATGGCTTCTACTTTTTTGGTACACGCGGTTATTGTACCGACTTTCGTGGTAGTCGCTGTTATTCGGCGGATTTCTGCGCTCCACTGCGATCTAATATTTTCTGCTTGGCTCTGAGAGGTCAGCAATGGTGGCATCGGCAAACTAGGTTGTGTTATGTTACGTTTGGATAGGTTAGGTTGGGATATGTTTGATAAGTGTAGCTGTGACTTTCGCGCCATACATTTTTATTCGGTTATATTCTGCGCTCTACTCTTCTCTACGATTCTCTGCTTGGCCCTAGGTTGGTCAGCAATAGTTGACGAGGCGAGTCATGTTGAGATAGGCTGCGTCCCGTTAGTTTAGGCTAGTTCAGGTAAGGTTAGTAAACCTTTGACATTTGTGCTGTACACTGCAATGCGGCTGATTTCTGCGGTCTACTGTTCTCCAGTATATTCTGCTTGGCTCTGCCCCCCCCCCAGCAATAGTGGTGGCGGTACCTTTTTTGTGTTAGGCTACGTTAGGCTAGGTTCTATTTGTGTGAGTTACGTTTGGATTGCTTCGGCTCTTCAGCTATACACTGCGCTTCTACGGATATGTGCACTCCACTCACCTCTAGTACCTTCTGCTCAGCACTATGGGAGCCAGCAATAGTGGTCGCGCAGGTTGTGATGTGCTTGGCTGCGTTAGACTGAGCTTTATAGCGTGGGTTATGTTTGGGTAGCATTGGCTTATGTGGTATACGCTCCTGTACGTTGGGTCTCTACGCTCTATTGTTCTCTAGTATATTCTGCTTGGCTATGGGGAGTCCAGCAGTATTGGCCTCGGCACGTTTGTCTGAATAACGTTGCGTTTGGTTATGTTGCCATGGATAGGTGAGGATATGGTTGCTTGGACTCTTGTGCTATAGACTGCTATTCGGTGGATTTATACGCTCTGCATTTCTCTACTACACTTTGCTCGACTCTGGGGATGCCAGTATTAATGGTCCAGACACGTTATGTTGGGTTATGCTACGTTTGGTTTGGTTGCGTTAGCATTGGTTATGTTTGGATAGATTTGGCTTTCGCAGTATACACTGTTATTCGGAGGATTCCCGCGCAATACTGTGCTCTGCTAAACTCTGCTCCACGCTGGGAAGGCCAGCAATGGCGGTCGCGGCACGTTATGTTCAGTGAGTCTACGTTTGATTAGATTGAGTTACGTTAGGTTAGCTTAGGGTAACATGGACTTTTGTCCTATACACCGCGACCCGTTGGATTTCTCATCTCTACGTTGCTCTACTGTACTCTGCTCGACTATGGCGAGGTCAGTAGCAATGGTCTCGGCACGTTAGGTTGAGTTAGACTACGATAGCGTAGGTTACGTTAGCCTGGGTTCGGTTTCGGTAGCTTTGGCGTTCGTGGTATACACGCATGTGCGGTGGATTTCTGCGCTCCCCTGTGCTTTGGCACATTCTGCGTGTCTTTCTGGAGGCAAGCCATACTGGTCTCGGCACGTGTGGTTGAGTTAGCTTGCGTTTGGTTCTGTTACGTTTGGTCAAGTTGGGATAGGGTATCTTAGACTTTTGTGCAATACACTGCACTTCGGTGGATTTCTGCGCTCTACGTTGCCCTACTATTCACTGCTCGGCTCTCTGGAAGCCATCAATAGTGGTCACGGCACTTTAATTTGAGCTAGAATACGTTTGGCTATGTTAGGTTACGTTCAGTTAGGTCTGAATAGTTCCGACTTCTGTGCTACACACTGCTGCTCGGTGGATTTTTGCGTTCTGCTGTACTGTAATAAGTCCTGCCTGTCCCTGGGGTGGCAAGCAATAATGTTCGTGGCACGCTTGGTTGATTTGGGTTACGTTTGATTTGGTTATGTTCAGACATGCTATGTTAGTATATATTTACCATTTGTGCTACACACTTCAATGCGTCCGATTACTACACTGTACTGTGCTCTAGTGTATTCTGCTTGGCACTTGAGAGGCAAGAACTAGTCTGCTCGGCGCGTTGCTTTGGGCTAAGCTACGTTCGATGCTGTTACGTTTGGTTGTTAGGTTAGCTTAGGGTAACATGGACTTTTGTCCTATACACCGCGACCCGTTGGATCTCTCATCTCTACGTTGCTCTACTGTACTCTGCTCGACTATGGCGAGGTCAGTAGTAATGGTCTCGGCACGTTAGGTTGAGCTCGGTTCCGTTTCGCTATGTTAGGCTATGATATGTTCTGTTAGGGTAGCATTGAATGTCGTGCTATACACAGTTGTTCGGCGTACTTCTGTGCTCCATTGTGCTCTACTATATTCTGCTTGGCCCTCGGCTGGCCAGCAATTGTGGTCGCGACACGTAACGTTGTGCTAGGCTTCGCTTGGTTAATGTATGTTTGTTTGTGTTAGGTATGCGATGCTTTCACTTTTTTGCTATAAACTGCGACTGTATCGCTCTGTGAGCACGACTCACCTCTGCGATGTTCTGTACGGCTATGGGGAGGACAGCAGTCGTGGTAACGGCGTGTTATGACAAGTTATGCTACGTTTGGTTAGGTCTGCTACGTTTGGTTAGGTTGGGTATGGTCGGGTTATGTAAGGGTATCTTCAACTCTTGTGCTATACACTGCGATTCTATGGATTTCTGCTCTCTACACTCCTCTAATATTTTCTGCTTGGCTCTGGGTAGGCCAGCAATATTTGTCGCGGCACGCTATGTTGAGCTAGGCTACGTTTGGTACGATTATGTTACGTTTGCTAAGGTTCGGATAGCGTAGCCTCGACTTTTATGTTATACACCGCGATTCTATGGATTTCTGAGCTCCACTCTCCTCTAATACGTTCGGCTCGGCACTCGTGAGATCAGCAATGGTGGTCGCGGCACACTAGGTTGAGTTAGGTTACGCTTGGTTGCTTTGAACCTGGATAGGTTATGATACGATAGCATTGTCATTTGTGCTATACACTGCCTTTCGGTGGATATCTACGCTCCGCAGTCCTTTAATATTTTCTGCTTGGCTCTGGGGACGCCAGCAATAGTGGTCTCGGCACGTTAGGTGGATTTCGGTTACGTTCGGTTAGGTTGTGTTAGATAAGGTTGGGTCAGGTTATGTCAAGTTCGGTAAGAATAGCTTCGACATTCTTGCTTTGCACTGTTACTAGGTGGATATCAGCGCTTTACCGTGCTCTACTATGTTCAGCTTGGCCCAGGGTATGCCAGCAACTGTGGTCTCGGTACGTTGGTTGGAGTTATGCTACGTTTAGTTTTGTGACGATTGGCTATGTTAGGATAAGTGAGCTTGACTGTTGTCCTGTGCACTGCTATTGGGTGGATTTCTGCGCTCTGCTGTGCCCTATTTTGCTCTGCTTAGCCCTGAGGAGGCCAGCAATAGTGGTCTCGGCTCGTTGGATTTAGTTATTCTACGTTTGGGCAGCATACGTTAGTCTGGGTTAGGTATGGGTAGCTTTGGCTTACGTGGTATACACTCCTGAACGGTGGATTTCTGCGCTCCTCTGTGCTCTGGCATATTCTGCGTGTCTTTCGGGAGGCAAGCAATTGTGGTCAGGCAACGTGTGGTTGAGTTAGTCAGCGTTTGGTTGCGTTACGTTTGATTAGGTTGGGATAAGGTAGCTTAGACTTTTGTGCTATACCCTGTTCCTCGGTGGACTCCTGCGCTCTATGTTGCTACACTATAGGCTGCTCGCCTCTCGTGAGGCCATCAATTGAGTTCGCGGCACGTTAATTTCAGCTAGAGTACGCTTGGCGATCTTAGGGTGCGTTCATTTAGTTTAGTGTCGTTCCGACTTTTGTGCCATACACAGCTATTCGGTGGGCTTCGGCGCTCAACTGTGCTCAAATATTTTCTGATTGTCACTGGGGTGTCTAGCAATAGTGGTCTCGTCACGTTACAATGTTATCTGCTATGTTTGGTTGGGATGGACTTGAAGATGTTATGTTCGTTTATTTTCGGCTTTTGTGCTATACTCTGCCATTCGGTAGACTCCTGCGCTCTACATATCTCCACCATAATCTGCTCGACGCTGGGGAGAAATGCACTAGCGGAAGTGACACAATAGGTTGAGTTAGGCTACGTTTGCTCATGTCACGATTGTCTTGGCTAGGATTCGGTGACTGTGACTTCTATGCTGTACACTGCTTTTCCGTGGATTTCTGCGCTCTACGTTGCTCTAATATGCTCCGTTTGGCCGTGGGGTGTCCAGGGATAGTGGTCGATGCACGCTAGGCTGAGTTAGGTTGCATATGGCTATGTTACGTTACGTTAGGCTCGGTTAGGGTAGCCTCGACGTTCGCATTGTACACAGTTCTTCGGCGGATTTATGCGCTCTACTGTGCTCTACTATATTCTGCGTGGTCCCGGCGAGGCCAGCAATATAGGTAACGGCACGTTATGTTGAGTTATGTTACGGTTGGTTAGGTTGTGTTAGTTTGAGTTAGGTACGGATAGCTTCGACTTTCTTGCTATACACTGCGATTCTATGGATTTCGCCCAGGATAGGGTATCTCCCACTTTTGTGCTACACACAGCAACCAGCGGATTTCTACACCCCATACGGCTCTAGTGTGCTCTGCTTGGCCCCGGGGAGGCCAGCAATAGTGGTCGCGGCACGTTGTGATGAGCAAGGCTATGTTCGGTTAGGGCTCGTTGGTATGGGATAGATATGGATAGCTTATGCTTTTCTGCTGTTCACTGCGCTTTTATGGATTTCTGAGCACTACACTCCTCTACAACGATCTGGAGAAGCCAGCAATAGTGGTCGCGGCACGTTATATTTAGTTGGGATACGTTTGGTTATGCTACGAATGACTAAGTTAGGATAGGGTAGTTTTGAACTTTGTGCCGCGCACTGCTATTCGGTGGCTTTCTGCGCTCTACTATCCTCCTGAACGGTCTGCTTGTCCCTCAGGAGGCCGGCAATGGTGGTCTCCGCACATGACGTTTAGATAGGCTACGTTGAATGCTTTAGGTGTGTTCGGGTGAGGTTTGGAAATATAGGACTTTTGTGCCATACCCTGCAATGCGGCGGGCTTCTGCGCAGTACTGTGCACTAGTATTTTCTGCTTGGCTCGGTGGAGGCCAGCAACAGTAGTCTCGGAACGTTAGGCTGAGTTAGGTTACGTTTGGCTATGCTATGATATGTCATGTTTTGACTTGGTAGCTTTGACTTTTATGCTTCACACTGCGATTCAATGGACTTCTGCGCGCTACAGCTCTCTCATACCTTCTGCCTCGCTCTTCGAAGGCAAGCAATAGTGGTCTCGGTACGTTAGATTGTGCTATGTTAAGTTTGGTTATCTTGCCTTCGTTCACTTCGGTTAGGACATCGTTGACTTTCGCGCTATACGCAGATATTCGTTGGATTTCTGCGCTCTACTGTGGTCCACCATATTCTGCTTGGCCCTGGCTAGGCCAGCAATAGTGTTGGCAGCACGTTTATGTTGAACTAGGCTACGTTTGGTTAGATTATGTTAGTATGGATTGGGTAGGATTGGCTTTGACTTTTCTGCTATACACTGCGATTCTATGGATTTCTGAGCTGTACATTCCTTTAATATGTTCTCGCCGGCTGTGTGGAGGCCAGAAATAGCGGTCGCGGCAAGATAACTTGCGTTCGGATACGTTCGGTTGTGTTACGTTTGGTTAGGTTAGGATATGTTATCTTCGACTTTTGTTGAATACACTGCGATTCTATTGATTTCTTCTCTCTACTGTCGTCCAATATGTTCTGCTTGGCTCTGAGGGGGCAGCAATACAGGTCTCGACACGTAAGGGTGAGTTAGGTTACGTTTGTTTGCTTTGCGTTTTGTTAGTTTAGGACAGGATAGCTTTGACTTTTCTGCTCTGCAGTGCCATTCGGTGGATTTCTGTGCTCTAATGTGCTCTAATGTTTTCTGTTTGGCACTGTTGGAGTACAGTAATCGTGGTCTCGGCACGTTAGGTCGAGTAATGTTACGTTTGGTTAGGCTAGGTCAGGTTAAGTTCGGTAATTATAGCTTTGACCTTCGTGCTATTCACTGTTTTTCGTCGGATTCTTGCGCTCTGCATTGCTCTGCTACATTCTGCTTGGCCCTGCGGCATCCAGAAACAATGGTCTCGTCACGACAGTCCGAGTTCGGTTACGTTCGGCTATGTTACGTTTGTCTAGGATAGAGTGGCTACGACTTTTGTGGTATGTGCTGCGATACTACGGTTATCAGCCCTCTACTCTCCTATAATATGTTCTGCTTGGCTCTGGGGAGTTCAGCAATACAGGTCTCGTCACGTTAGGTAGAGTTATGTTACGTTTGGTTACGTTACGTTGGGTTAGGTAAAGATAGGATAGCGTCGACTTTTGTGCTATGCACAGCTATTCGGTGGATTTCTGCGCTCCACTGTACCCAACTATACTCTGCTCGTCTCTGGGGAGGCTAGCAATAGTGATCCCGGCACGAAAGGTTGAGTTAGGATACGATTGATTACGTTACGGTTGGCTAGGTTAAGATGATGTAGTTTCAACTTTTGTGCTACGCACGGCGGTTCAACGGATTTATGCGTTCTGCCGTCCACTCATAATTTCCGCCTCGCTCTTGGGAGGACAGCAATAGTGGTATCGGCACTTTAGGTTGTGCTATGATACGTTTGGTTATGTTGCGTCAGGTTTATTTCGGTCAGGACATGTTTGACTTTCGTGCTATACAGTGTGATTCGGTCGATTTCTGCACTCTGCTGTGCTCTCCTATACTCTGCTCAGACCTAGGGAGGCCAGCTATAGTGGTCGCGGTAAGTTTGGTTTGAATATGTTACGTTTGGTTATGCTACGATTGGATGCATTAGGATCGGGTAGCTTCTACTTCTGTGCTATGCACTGCTATTTGGTGGATTTCTGCGCTCTAGTGTGTTATGGTATGTTCTGCTTGGCTCTGGGCTGGCCAGAAGTGGTGGTCTCGGCACGATAGGTTGAGTTGCGTTTCGTTTCGTTATGTTAGGATAGGCAGGCTTGGTTAGGGTATCTTAAACTTTTGCGCTTTGCACTGCAATGCGGTGGATTTCTGCGCCCTCCATTGCTCTCCCACACTCTGCCAGGCTCAGTGGCACCGAGCAGTAATAGTCGCGGCATGATACGTTTAGTTGTGTTACATTTGGTTAGGTCAGGTTATGTTAAGTTTGATTAGGGTAGCTTCGACTTTCGTCCTGTACACTGTTGTTCGGCGTATTACTGTGATCTACTGTGCTCTACTACATGCTGCTTGGCTCCGGCGAGGCCAGAAGCAGTGGTGGCGGTACATTATGTTGAGCTATGCTGTGTTCGGCTCGGTCTGGTTAGGTCAGGTTAGGTTAGGATATCTCCGACTTTAGTGCAATACGCTGCTATTCGGTGGATTTTTGAGCTCCAATATGCCCTAATATGCTCTGGCTGGCACTGGTGTGCCTAGTAATAGTGGCCTCGGCACGTAAGGTTTTGTTAAGCTATGTTTCGATAGGTTACGTTAGGAAGGTTCGGTCTGGACTTCTTTGACCTTTCTGCTATACGCTGCTATTCGGTGTATTCCTGCGCCGTACTGTGCTCTAGTATATTTTGCTTGGCTCTGGGGATGCCAGGAGCGGTGCTCGCGGCACGTTATGTTGGGTTACGCTACGTTTGGTTAGGAACGTTATGGTCAGGTTTTGTCATGGTATGTTTGACTTTTTCGCTATACACAGCAACGCGGTGGATTCCTGCGCTCCGCTGTGATCGAGTATATTCTGCTTGGCTCTGGGGAGGACAGAAATTGCGATCTCGTCACGGTACTTTGAGTTATGCCATGTTTCGTTATGTCACGTTTGGTGAGGTTTGTATAGGGTAGTTTAGGCTTCTCTGCTATACACTGCTGTCCTCCGATTTTTGCATTCCACTGCGATCTAATATTTTCTGCTTGCCTCTTTAATGGCAAGCAATTGTGGCCTAGGCGCGTTAGGTTCTGTAAGGCTACTTTTGCATATGACAAGTTTGGTTATGTTAGGACAGAATAGCTTATACATTTGTGCCATTCACTGCCACTCGGTGGATGTCTGCGCCATACTGCGCTGTAATATGTTCCCATTCTCTCTGGAGTGGCCAGTAATAGTGGTCTCGGAGCGTTAGATTGAGATATGTCACGTCTCGTTAGGGTAG
>NW_016923573.1:0-206 GCF_001483705.2 Eufriesea mexicana | reverse complement strand
CAGCTTACCAATATAATCTTTCCTCCTTGTTTATGCAAGAAAGTTAGCTCACCACATTAGTCGAAAATGTCAATAAAATTGATCTTTCCAACCAAACTCTACTGCATTGCAATGGCTATAGCACTCCAGAAGGATCTTTGCCACATACATAGGGGAGGAAGTTAGCTCCCCACGATATTAGCAGAAAATGACAATAAAATTGAATT
>NW_016923572.1:0-649 GCF_001483705.2 Eufriesea mexicana | reverse complement strand
CTTGGTCTCCGTGAATAACTGGAATCCACCAGAAACTGTGTAAGGCACGAAAGCCAAAGCTATCCTAACCGAACTTAGCCCATCTTAACCTAACCAAATATAACCTAACTCAAAATAACGTGCCCCTACCAGTGTTGAGGGCCTCCCCAGAGTAGAGCAGTGTATAGTAGAGCACTATTGATTTGCAGAAATCCTCCAAATAGCGGTGTAAAGCACAGAGGTCAAAGAAATCCTATCAATGCCTTCATAGCACAACTCAAACTAACGCCCCGAGACCAGTATTACTGGCCACCCCAGAGCGGAGCAGAACATATTAAAGCGCAGTATTGCGCATAAATTCACCGTATAGCATTGAGTGGCACAAAAGTCTAAGCTACTCTGTCCTAACATAACCAAACGTGTCATACACTGACATAGCCTAAGCAAACCAAACGCACCGGGATCACTATTGCTGGCCTGCAGAGAGCCTGGCACGAAATATGAGAGGGCAGTGGAGCGCAGGAATCGGTGGATAGCAGTGTACAGCACAGATGTATAAACAATCCTATCCAATCCTCACCTAACTTAACATAACCAATCGAGTACTGAGCACAGTAGTGCGCAGAAATCCACCGCATTGTAGTGAATAGCACAAAAGTCGAAGGTACAG
>NW_016923571.1:0-622 GCF_001483705.2 Eufriesea mexicana | reverse complement strand
TCTCGAGCTGCGATAGATCTTTCTCTGGTCACTCTAGAATCGCTATAGAATCAATATAATCGTTCAATATATCATTCCAATATTAACCATCACAGGACAGATTAATCCAACGGCTACGGTGCACTATAGGTGGATGTACCAATTACAGTACTGCGAACTGAAGATACCTCTAGCCATAACCGGCGTTTGGATGTACCAACTACAGTACTGCGAACTGAAGATACCTCTAGCCATAACCGGCGCATACAATAGTTATTCTAGAACTTCTGTGGAATGTGTACCATCATTGAACAGATTAATACAACTGCTGCAGTACCGCGGTGATGGCTCTGCTCAGTACTGATTTGTCAATTGTTGGTATCCCCTGCAATGAGGGATCTCTCCTTTGTCATCCTGGAATTGCTATAGAGCCTAACCACCATGTAACTGGTTAATCCAACGGATTATGTGCCTGCTGATAAACGTACTGTGAGCCGTACTGTCAATTGCAAACATCTCAAGCCATAACCGCACTGCACTCTGGTTGCTCTGGAATTGCTTCAGAGCTTTCATGACGAGCGAACACATTAATCTAACGACTACATCACTGTGGCGATGGCTGTTGTAAGTACTATAATCTCAA
>NW_016923570.1:0-1265 GCF_001483705.2 Eufriesea mexicana | reverse complement strand
GTTAAAGATGTATGTATGGATGTATGTATGGGTGTATGTACGGACGTATGCAAGGATGTATGGATGGATGTACGAGCGGATATATGTATGGATGTATGGATGCGTGTATGGAAGGGCGTATGTATGGATGCATGTATGGATGGATGTATGAAAGTACGTGGGATGTCTGTATGGATATATCTATGGATGTATGTATGGATGTGTGTATGGATGTATGTGTGGATGTACGGATGGATATATGGATACATCTATGGAGGTATGAATGTATGGGTGTATGTACGGATGTATGTATGGATTTACGGATGCATGTATGTATGGCTGTATGGGTCGATACACGTATGGATGGGTGGACGTATGAATGGATGGGTGTATAGAAGGATGGAACTACGGTTGGATGTATGTGTGGATGGGTGGCTCTATGGATGGATGGATGTATGCATTGATATATGTATGGATGTTTGTATGGATGTTTGAATGTATGGATGAATGTATGGAGGGATGTGTGTATGGATGTATGTATGGACGAATGTATTTGTATATGTATGGATGTATGTATTGATGTATGTATGGATGTATGGATGGGTGGATGGATGTATTGTTGTATGGATGTATGGATCGTTGGATGTATGGATGGGTGGATGTGTGTATGGACGTATGTACTTGTGTATGTATGGATATATGTATTGATGTATGTATGTATGTATGGATGGGTGTATGGATGGATTGCTGTACGGATGTATGGATCGATGGATGTATGGATGGGTGGATGTATGGATGGATGGATGTATGGATGTATATATGTATGGATGTATGTATGGGTGGAGGAATGAATGGATGGACGTGTGGATGGATGGATTTATGGACGTTTGGGTGTATTGATGTTTGAATGGGTTTATGTATGGATGGATAGATGTATGGATAAATGGATGTATGGATGGGTGCTTGTATGGATGTATGTATTGATGTATGTATGGATGTATGGATGGGTGGATGGATGTATTGTTGTATGGATGTCTGGATCGATGGATGTATGAATGGGTGGATGTATGTATGGACGTATGTACTTGTGTATGTATGGATATATGGATTGATGTATGTATGGATGTATGGATGGGTGGTCGGATGGATTGTGGTATGGATATATGGATGTATGGGTGGATGTATGCGTGGACGGCAGTTTATATGGATGGATGGATGTTTTTATGTACAGATGTATGGATGCATGAGTGTAAGGATGTATGGATGTATGTATGGATGTTTTTGTG
>NW_016923569.1:0-567 GCF_001483705.2 Eufriesea mexicana | reverse complement strand
GTTGAGTTATTTTACGTTTTGGTATGTCACGGTTGGTTAGGTAAGCAGATGATAGCATAGACCCTTCTGCCATTCACTGCTATTCGCTCGATTTCTGCGCTCAACGTTGTTCTAATAAGCTGTGCTTGACTCTGGGAGGCAGAAGTAGTGGTGTAGGACAGATAGGTTGTTTTTCGATACGCTTGGTTATGTTGCGTTTCGTTAGGTAAGGCTGCGGCAGCTTTGACTTTTGTGCCATACACAGCTTTTCGTTGGGTTTTCGCGCTCTGTTGCACTAGTATATTCTGCTTGCCTGTATGGAGGCCAGCGATAGTGGTCTCGGCACGTCAGGTCATGTTATGTTACGTTCGATAAAATCACGTTTGGATATGCTATGACAGGATAGAGCTGTCTTTTGCGCTATACACTGCAATTCAGTAGATTTCTACGCTCTACGATGTTGTACTATACTCTGCTGGACTCTGCGGAGGCCAGTAATAGTGGTCTCGGCACGTGAGCTGGAGATTGGCTTCGTTTGTTTAGGTTATATTGGTTTGGGTTAGGTACGGCTAGCTGTGACTTTCCTGC
>NW_016923568.1:0-289 GCF_001483705.2 Eufriesea mexicana | reverse complement strand
GGCACTGTGGATGAGAGCAGCAGTGGCCACGGCACGTTATGTTATGTCAGTCTTCGTTCGTTTAGGGTTTGCTAGATCAGGGTAGGTCTCGTTATGTTATGTCAGTCTTCGTTCGTTTTGGGTTTGTTAGATCAGGGTAGGTCAGGATATCTATGACTCTTGTGCTATTCACTGCAGTGCGGTTGACCTCTGCGCTGTAGTGTGCTCTAGTATGTTCTTCTTGGCTCTGGGGTCGCTAGCAATTGTGGTCCCATCAAGTTAGGTTGAGATACATTGCGTTTGAAAATGT
>NW_016923567.1:0-624 GCF_001483705.2 Eufriesea mexicana | reverse complement strand
AGTTATTTTATGTTTGCTTATATTAGGTTAGGTGTGGTTAGGTCATGGTATTTGTGACTTTTGTGCTTTACAATGCTATTTGCTGGACTTCTGCTCTCTGCGGCACTCTACTGTACTTTGCTCGATTCTGGGAAGGCCTGCAGATGTGGTCATGGCGTCAGGCTACGTTTGGTAATGTTACGGATGTTCAGATTAAGATAGGATATGTTCGACTTTTGTGATGTACACCGTTATTCGGGGATACCTACGCTCTACGTTGCACTACTGCACTCTGCTCGACATTGGGGAGGCCAGTAATAGGGGTCCGGGCCCCTTAGGTTAAGTTAGGCTTGGTGGGCTTATGTTACTTTGGGTTAGGCACGGGTTGCACCAACTTTCGCGATGTAGACTGCATGTCGGTCAACTACTGCGCTCTACCGTGCTCTAGTATGTTCTGATTGTGTCTGGGGAGGCAAGCAAGTGTGGTCCCGTCACGTTAGAATGAGTTAAGCTACGTTCGGTTATGTAACGTTTGATTATATTAGGATAGTGTTGCTTCCAATATTGTGCTGTGCACTGAAGTTCTATGGACTTCTACGATCCACTCTCCTCTAATATGTTCTGCTTGGCTCCGAGGTGGGCAGC
>NW_016923566.1:0-944 GCF_001483705.2 Eufriesea mexicana | reverse complement strand
GCCAACAAAATTGTATTTTCCAGCCACAGAATCTTTTCTCCTTACTTATGCAAGAAGGATAGCACTCAACGATATGAGTCGAAAATGTCAATAAAAATGTATTTGCCATACAGATTCTATACCATTCCGATGGCTATAGCACGCCAATAAGATTGCACGGCAATAGTATCTTTCCTCCTTATTTATACAAGAAAGTTACCATACAGCGATATTAGTAGAAATTGTTATTAAAATTGAATTTTCGATGCAGATTCTATAGCATTGTAATGGCTATAGCACGGCAATAGTATCTTTCCTCCTTATTTAAACAACAAAGTAAGCCCACAACGATATTAGTCGAAAATTTCAATAAAATTGTATTTTCCAGCCAGATTCTATAGAACTGCTATGGCTATAGCACACCAATAGAATCTTCCCTCCGTATTTATACAATAAAGCAGACTCACCACGATATTAGTCGAAAATGTCAATAAAATTGGATTTTCCAGCCAGAATCCACAGCATTGCAATGGATATAGGACGCCAATTGAATCCATCCTCCTTATTTATGAAAGAAAGATAGCTCACCATGATATTCGTCGAAAATGTCAATAAAATTCAACTTCCCATCAACATTCTAAAGCATTGCAGTGGCTACTTATCGCCAATACAATCTTTCCTCCGTATTTATACAATAAAGCAGACTCACCACGATATTAGTCGAAAATGTCAACAAAATTGTATTTTCCAGCCACAATCTATATCATTGCGATGGCTATAGCACTCAAAAAGCATCTTTCCTCCTTACTTAAGCAAGGAAGTTAGCTCACCATGATATTCGTCGAAAATGTCAATAAAATTCAAATTTCCATCAACATTCTAAAGCATTGCAGTGGCTACTTATCGCCAATACAATCTTTCCTCCGTATTTATACAATAAAGTTGGCTCACCACGATATTAGTAG
>NW_016923565.1:0-485 GCF_001483705.2 Eufriesea mexicana | reverse complement strand
TCATTCTTGCTTATATAAGGAGAAAAGATTCTATTGGCGTGCTATACGCATTGCAAAGATGTTCAATCTTCCTGGAAATTTCAATATTATAGACATTTTCGACTAATATCGTGGTGAGCTAACATCCTTGCGTAAGAAAGGAGGAAGGATGCTTTTTGAGTGCTATCGCCATTGCAATCATATAGATTGCGTCTGGAAAATACAATTTTGTTGACATTTTCGACTAATATCGTGGTGAGCTAACATCCTTGCGTAAGAAAGGAGGAAGGATGCTTTTTGAGTGCTATCGCCATTGCAATCATATAGATTGCGTCTGGAAAATACAATTTTGTTGACATTTTCGACTAGTATCGCGGAGAGTTATCTTCCTTGCATAACTAAGGAGGAACGATCCAATTGGCGTGCTATAGGCCATGCATGGTATAGAATCTTCCTGGAAAATTCAATTTTATCGACATTCTCGGCTAATATCGTGGTGAGCTAAC
>NW_016923564.1:0-1140 GCF_001483705.2 Eufriesea mexicana | reverse complement strand
CTAATATCGTGGTGAGGTAATTTCGTTGCATAAATAAGGAGGAAATATTCTTTTGTCATGCTATAGCCATTGCAATGCTATAGAATCTGACTGGAAAATTCATTTTTATTGACATTCTCTACTAATATCGTGGTGAGCTGATTTTGTTGCATAAATACGGAGGAAAGATTCTATTGGCATGCTACGGTCATTGTAATGCTATAGAATCTGAATGGAAAATTCAATTTTGATTACATTTTCGACTAGTATCGTGATGAGCTACTATTGTTGCATAAATAACGAGAAAAGATTCAATGGGCATGCGATAGCTATTGTAATGATACAGAAACTGACTGAAAAATTTAGATTTATTCACATTTGCGTCTAATATCGTGGTGAGCTAATTTTGCAGCATAAATAAGGAGGAAAAATCCTATTGGCCAGCCATAGCCATTGCAATGCTATAGAATCAGAATTGAAGGTTCATTTTTATGGACATTTTCGACTTATATCGTGGTGAGCTAATTTTGTTGCATAAATAAGGAGGAAAGATTCTATGGGCATACTATAGCCGTTGCAATGCTATAGAATCTGGATGGAAAAAACAATTCTTATGACATTTTCGACTAAGATCGTGGTGAGCAAATTTTGCTGCATAAATAAGGAGGAAAGGGTCTATTGGCATCGTATAGCCATTGTTATTCTATAGAATCTGACTGGAAAATTCAATTGTATGGACATTTTCGACTAATACCGTGGTTAGCTAATTTTGTTGCATAAATAAGGAGGAAAGATACTATGGGCATACTATAGCCGTTGCAATGCTATAGAATCAGGATGGAAAAAACAATTTCTATGACATTTTATGACATTTTCGACTAAGATCGTGGTGAGCAAATTTTGTTGCATAAATAAGGAGGAAAGGGTCTATTGGCATCGTATAGCCATTGTTATTCTATAGAATCTGACTGGAAAATTCAATTGTATGGACATTTTCGACTAATACCGTCGTTAGCTAATTTTGTTGCATAAATAAGGAGGAAAGATACTATGGGCATACTGTAGCCATTGCAATGCTATAGAATCTCACTGGAAAATTCAATTTCATTGACATTTTCGGGTAATATCGTGGTGAGGTAATTTCGTTGCATAAATAAGGAG
>NW_016923563.1:0-692 GCF_001483705.2 Eufriesea mexicana | reverse complement strand
CGCCTAACGCATTCAATCCAATGGCTAGTACAGCCATCTACATGCCAGAGAATAGGCCTATTCGAAATCCATAACCTGTTGTAGCATGGTGAATAGATCGCCTAACGCCTTGAATCCAATGGCAAGTACAGCCATCAACTTGCCAGACAATAGGTCTATTCAATATCTATAAACTGTTATAGCTTGGTGAATAGATTGCCTAGCGCGCTCAATCCAATGGCAAGTAAAGCCATCTACTTGCCAGAGAATTGGCCTATTTTTGGCCTATTCAAGATCTAAAATCTGTTATAGCTTGGTGAATAAATCGCCTAACGCCTTCAATCCAATGGCAAGTAAAGCCATCTACTTGCCAGAGAATAGGTCTATTCAAAATCTATAACGTGTTATAGCTTGGTTAATAGATTGCCTAACGCGTTCAACCCAATGGCAAATACAGCTATCTACTTGTAAGAGAATAGGTCTCTTCGCAAGCTATAACCTGTTATTGCTTGGTGAATAGATCGCCTAACGCATTCAATCCAATGGCAAGAACAGCCATCTGCATGCCAGAAAATAGGCCTATTCAAAATCTATAACCTGTTGTAGCATTGTAATGGATCGACTAACGCCTTCTATCCATTGGCAAGTACAGCCGTCTACTTGCCAGATAATAGGTCTATTCAAAATCTATAACTTGTTATAGCTTGGTGAAT
>NW_016923562.1:1213-9475 GCF_001483705.2 Eufriesea mexicana | reverse complement strand
ATAACCGGTCTATACGCTGTATATTCTGGAGCTGCTGCGGAATGTAAATCATCAGTGAACAAATGAATATGATGGCTACAATCCTGCAGTGACGGCTGCACACCGTGCTGTTTTGAAATTTGTCAATGCCTCCAGCGACGATTGCTCTATCCATTAGTCATTTAACAGTTGCTGAACAATTTAGGTGGTCAGCGAACAGGTTAATTCAACAGCTACAGTGCTGTGTTGATGGATGCACTAAGTACCGAAATGCCAATTGTAAATATCTGCAGCCACAACCGTACGATGCATTGATTATTCTAGAATTGCCCTTAGCAGTAAATTATTTGTGAACAAATTATTCTAACGCCTAAAGTTCTGTGATGATGGCTGTAATCAGCATTTTTTCGTCAATTGTTAATGTCTCGAGCAATAATTGGCCAGTTCTTTGTCATTCTAGAATTGTAATAGGGTATATGTCATCGCTGAATATATAAATCCAGCGACTACAGTGCTGCATTAGTGTGTGCACCAACTACCGTACGGGGAAATGTAAATATCTCTATGCACAACTGATATATAAACTGATTATTCTTCAAGTTCTGAGGAATTCAAGTCATCAGTGAACAAATTAATACAGCGGCAGCGGTACTGAGATGATGGCTGCACTTATTACTGTGCTGTCGGTTGTTAATATCTCGAACGGTAGTGGACCTGTCTTTTGAAATTCTAGAATTGCAGTAGTACATAGGTAATCACTCAACAGGTAAATCCAGCGACTACAGTCCTCTATTGGTGGATGTACGTGGAACTGTAACGCCAATTGCTATCATCTTTAGACTCTACCGTGTTATGCATTGATTATTCTAGAATTGCAGTGAAAGATATTTCATCAGTGAACACAGTATTCCAACGGCTAAGGTACTGTGATAGAGGCTCTATTCGGTACTGTTCCGTCACCTGTTCATGACTCGAGCTATAATTGGTCAGTCCTTTGTCATTATAGAATAGCAATAGGATTCAAATCATCGCTGAACATCTTAACCCTACGTCTATATTATTCTACTGGTGTATGAACCAACTACAGTCCTGGAAGGTGCAATTATTCCTCGCCATATCAGATGAATACGTTCATTATTCTAGAACCAGTGTGGAATGTAAACTGTCATGAACAAATTTATCCAACCGTCGCTGTGCTGAGATAATTGCTGTACACACTACAATTAAGTGAATAGTAAACATCTCGAGGTACAACGGATCTGTCCTTTGGCATTCTAGAATTGCAATAGAAGCTAAATCGTCACTAAAGGGATTAAGCCAACGGCTACAGTGCTCTGTTGATTAATGCATTAAGAACCTTACTCTTATTTAGATGTACATATTGCCGTAACCGTCGTATATGTTGATTACTCTAGACTTGCCTTGGAACTTACGTCATCTGTGAACGGATTTATCGAACGGCCGAAGTGCTCAATTGGTGGATGCATTAACTACCGCACTGGGAACTTTAAATATCTCTAGTCATAACTAATGTATACATTGATAACTCTGGACCTCCTGTGTAACTTCTGTTACCTCTGAAGTTACTAATCCAACCGCTACAGTGCTCTATTTGCGGTACATCGTCTACCGCACTGAGAATTCTAAATACCTCTAGGCGTAACTGATGTATACACTGATTATTATAGATCTGCTGTGGAATATAAATCATAAGTGAATAGATTATTCCAACGCATGCGATAATGTTATGATGTTTGCACACAGTGCTCTTATGTCAATTTTTAATATTTCAAGATAGAGCGATTCTGCCTTTATTCATTGTGGAATTGCTATAGGATCTACATTATCATTGGACAGGCTAAATCAACGGCTACAGTGCTCCGTTGTTGTATATACTAAGTACTGTATTCTCAATTGTAAATGTTCAATAAACTGAACGCTATAGACTTTCTATGAAATTTACACCAACGCAGTACAAAATAAGCCAACGGCTACGGTACTATCGTGATGCCTGTACTCAGTAATGTTTCGCCTGTTGTGAATTTCTCCAGCGATAATGGGGCAGACCTTTGTCATTCTAGGGTTGCAATAGGATCTAAATCATCACTGAACTGATAAATCCAACAGCTGCAGTGCCCAGTAGGTTGATATACTCGGAACTGTACTGTCATTTGGATATGTATGTAGCCATAGAACGTCCTAAACCTTGATTATTCTAGACTTCATTTGGAATATGCATCGTCAGTGGACAAATTTATCCAACGGCAGGAGTTCTCAATTTTTGGATGCATTAACCACTGCACTGGATAGATTAAATGTCGTGAGTCATAGCTGACGTATACAGTGATTATTGTGGAACTGCTGAGGAATTTGAACAATGAGTGAATAGTTTAATCCAGCGGCTGCTGCACTGTTTTGATTGCTGCACACAGTACTCATATTCCAATTGCTAGTATCTCGAACTTCAACTGGTCTGTCCTTTGTCATTCTGGAATTACTATGGAATCAACATTATCATTGAAAAGCTTAGTCGATCGACTGCAGTGCTCTCTTGGTGGATGTTCCAACTACTGCACTGTGAACATTAAACATCTCTGGCCGTAACTGATGTGTACATTGATGATTCTAGAATTGCCGTGAAATTTAAATTATTAGTGAATAGATTAATGCAACGCCGGCAATTCTCTTATGATGGCTGCACACAGTACTCTTATATCAATTGTTAGTATCCCGAGCTGTAACCGATCTGTTCTTTGTCATTCTGGGATTGCTATAGATACTGCTTTATAATTGAACAGGTTAAACGAATGGCTACAGTGCTCTGTAGACGGATTTAATAAGTGCCGTATGACAGTTGGAAATATATCTACTCATAGTGGCTCTATATATTGATTATTCTGGAATTGCGATTAAACTTATGTTATGAGTGCACAAGCTATTCCAACATCTAATCTTCTGCGATGATGGATGGTCTCTGTACCCTTTCGTCAATTTTTAATGCCTGGGGCGATAATAGGCTGGTCCTTTGTCGCTCTAGACTTGCAAGAAGGTTTATATTATCTCTGAACACCTTAATCCAACGGCTACATTGCTCCACCGATGGATGTCTCAAACAGCGTAATGGGAAATGCTAATATCACCAGACGTAGCTGATGCGTACATTCACTATTCTGAAACTCCTGTGGAATTATAGTCATCCCTGAATCGATTATTCAAAAGGATGGGGTGATCTGTTGCTGGATGTGCCATCAAACGTACTAGGAATTATAAATGCCTCTATCCATAACCGATGCATACATTAACTTTTCTGGACCTGCAGTGGAACTCAAATCATCTTTGAAAAGACCAATGCAACGGATACGGTGCTCTATAGGTGGACGTACCGAGAACCCTACTGTCAATAGCAAATGTCTCATGCCACAACCGTACGTTGATTATTCTAGATTTGACTTTAAGTTATCTAGATTTGAATTTAAGTTATCAGTGAACAAATTAGTCAAACGGCTAATAATTCTGATGATGGCTGTGCTCACTACTCTTTCACCGTTTGCTAATATCTCGAGGGATAATGGGCCAGCTCTTTGTCATTCTAGGGTTTCAATTGGATATAAGTCATCACTGAACAGCTCAATCCAATGGCTACATTGCTGTATTTGTGTATGTCTCTAATACAGTACAGGGAATTATTAATGTCTGTAGCCGTAACTGATGTGCACATTGATTACTCTAGAACTACTTTGTAATTTATGTTATCCCTGGGCAGATTAATACAATTGCTTCAGTGCTCTGTTGGTGGATACAACAGATGCCGCCCTAGGAACTGCAAATATCTCCAGCCACAGCTGATGCATACATTGATTATTCTGGGACTGCTGTTTAATTTATATCGTGTCTGTGGAGAATAATTCAACGCCTGCAATACTGTTATGATGGCCGCACACGGTACTTTTATGTGAATTATTAATGCCTCGAGCTATAGCGTATATGACTTTTGTCATTGTATGTCTGCTGTAAGATCTACATTATCATTGAACCGGTTAAATAGACGGCTGCAGTGCTCCGTTGCTTGATGTACGAAGCAGCGTTTTGTCAATTGTAAATTTCTGTATCCGTAACCGTGCTATGTATTGATTAATCTGGAATTGCTGCAAAACGTATATTATATGTGAGGAAATTAATCCATTGGGTAAAGTGCTATGATGATATCTGCACTTAGTATTGCACCGTCAACTGTTAATATCTCGAGCGATAATTGGTCAGGCGTCTTTCATTCTAGAATTGATATAGAACGTATATCGTCACTGAACACGTTAATCCAACAGCTACAGAACTGTATCGGTGGATGCAACAACTAGCGCAATGGCAGTTGCAAATGTCCCTAGCCATATCTGACAAATACCTTGATTATTCTTGAATTACTGTTGAGTATGTGTCAACAGAGAAGAGAAAAATCCAACGTCTGCTGTAATCATACTTTTGCGGGGCTCAGTACAGTTATGTCCACTTGTAACGCCTCGAACTTTAACGGATATGTATTTTGCCATTCTAGAATTTCTATAGATTATTGTTCATCATTGAGGAGGATAAACCCTCGGCTACACTGCTTTCTTAATGGCTGTACTAAATAACGTACTGCCAATTGTAAATATCTCTCGCCACAACCGTCCGTTACATTGATTATTCTAGAATTGCTGTTAAACTTGTCATATCGGTTTGTAAATATCTCTCGCCACAACCGTCCGTTACATTGATTATTCTAGAATTGCTGTTAAACTTGTGATATCGGTGAACAAATTCTTCCATTGGCTAGAGTACTGTGATGAAGGCTGCACTCATTGGTGTTTCGTCGGTTGTTAATGTCAAGAGCGATAATGGGTCATTCCTTTGTCATTCTAGAAGTGCAATAGAAATTATTTCATCAGGAAGCCGGTTAATCCAATGGCTACATTTCCGTAATGGTGGATGTACCAACTTCTTTACCGGGAGTAGCAAATATATCCAGACATAGCAGATATATACTGTGATTATTCTAGAACTACTGTGGAATTTAAGGCATCAGTGATCATATTAATCCAAAGGCTGCAGCACAGTGCCGATGGCGGTACTCAGTACCGCTACCTCAGCTGTTTACGTCTCGAGCGATAACAGATCTGCCTTTTGTCATTCCGGAGTTGCTGTAGAATTTAAGTCGTCATTCAACAGACCAATCAAACGGCTACAGTGCTCTGTTGATGGATCTACTGAGAACCGTACTCTCAACAATATATGCCTCTGGCCGTAACCGTGCCATACATTGATTACTCTAGACTTGCTATGGCAATTGCTTCATCAGTGAACAAATTAATCCAACGGCTACAGTACTGTGATGGTGCCTTTACTCACTACAGATTCTTGAACTGTTTATTTCTCGAGCGACTACGTGTCAGTCCTTTGTCATTCTAGAATTACAATGGAATATAGATCATTATTGAGTCGATCAATCCAACGGCTATAGTGATCTTTTGGGCATTATACAAACTGCCGTACTGCGAATTGTAAATATCTCCATCCATAACATATCAATACATTGATTCCTATAGCAATACTGTTCAATTTGAGGCATTAGTGAAGAAATTAATTATATGGCTGCTGTATTGTCGTGATGGCTGTACACATTACCGTTAAGCCAATAGTTAATATGTCTGAAAATAACGGATCACTCCTTTGTCATTCTGTAATTACTATAAAATCTACATCATTACTGAGCAGTCTTTTTCAGCTGATACAGAGATGCATTGATGGATGTGCTAAGTACTGTACTGCCAATTGTAAACATCTATAGCCATAATCGGACGATGCATTGATAATTATAGAATTGCAGTTAAGTTTGAAATATTAGTAATCAAATTGTTCCAACGGCTACCGCATTGTGATTATGGCTGTACTAAGTACTGTCTTGACAATTGTTATGTCCCGAGAGATAATGCTCCAGTCCTTCGTCATTCTAGAATTGCGATGGAAACCAAATCATCACTAAATCGTTTAATCCAACGTCCAAACAGCTCCATTGGTGGACGTACCATCTACCGTACAAGAAATTGATAATATCTATATCCATGACTGACGTATACATAGATTATTCTATAAGTACTGTTTAATTTAAGTCAACAATTTTCAGGATAATGCTGCGACAGCAGTACTGTAACGACGGATGTACTCGGTGCAGTTACGTCAGTTCATAATACCTCGAGCAATAACGGTTCTGAATTTTGATTTCTTAGAGTCGCTGTGGTACCTACATCATCATTGAACAGGTCAATTCATCGGCAACAGTGCTCCGTGGATGAATGCAGTAAGTACCGCACTGCCAATTGTAAATATCTGCAGCCATAGTCGTACTAGAATTGATTATTCTAGAATTGCTGCCAATTTTAGATTGTAAGTGAAGAAATTAGTCCAGCCTCTGAAGTAATGCGGTGATGTCTGTGCAGAGTAGTGTTTCGTGAATTGTTATTGTCACCAGCGAAAACGGGCCGGAACTTCGTCATTCTAGGTTTCCAATAGTATTTAAATCATCACTGTACAGCCTAATGCCACGGCTACATTGTTCCGTTGGCGGATGCAGCAGCTACTCTACAGGGAATAGTACATAGCACTATCCATACCTGATGTATACATTAATCATTCTCTAGCTACGGCGGAAATTACATCACTACTGAACAGACCACACCTACCTCTGCACTACTGTGACGATGGCTGCCCAGAGTAGTGTGTCGTCAATTGTTAACATCTAGAGAGACCATGCATCCGCTTATTGACATTATAGGATAGCTACATAATTTGAATTATCCGTTACCCGAATAAACAGACGGCTTCTGTGCCCTAATGATGGACATATTCAGTACTCTATTGGCATACATCAATGTCTCTAGCGACAATCGCTCTTCTCTTTGATGATACCACTATTGCCGAAGAATTAAGGTATTCAGCGAACACATTAATAAAATGGCTGTAGTACTGTGTAGATGGCTACACGTTGAACGGTATTGTCAAATGTCAATAGCACTACCTACATATGATCCATCCATTGACCATTCTTGATTTGCTATGCCGCTCAAATCGTCAATGAGCATATAATTCCAACGGCTACAGTGCTGTGTCGATTGATCTACCAAACACCATACTGTCAGTGGTAAATATCTCTAGTCATAACTGACATATACATTGCTCGTTCTGTAGTTGCTGCAGAAGTTATGTCGTCAGTGAACAAATTAATAAATCGGCTGCAATATTGTGATGATGGCTGTACTAAGTAGTGTTTTGACATGTGTCAATGACTCCAGAGAAAGTTGTTCTCTCATCTAAGTTGATGAACTTAGATGATCAGCGAACAGATAAATTCATGGGCTATAACATTGTGCTGAAGGAGACGCTCAGTACTCTATCGCCATTTGCCAATGCCGCTAAATATGTCGGATCTAACCGCTTATCGTTCTAGAGTTTCTATGGGGCTTAAGTCATCAGTGAAGAGCTTAACCCAAAGGGTACAGTGCTAGACAGGAGGGAGTGCCACTTTCCGTATTACAAACTGTCAATATCTCCCGCCCTAACCGATCAATACATTGATTATGCTAGAACTGTGGAGGAATCTAAGTGATCAGTGAACAAATTAATCAAATGGCAACAGTACAGTAATGATGTCTGTACTCAGTTCACTATTGGCTCATGCCAATACCTCCAGCGACAATTGCTCTATCCGTTTATCATTTGCGATCTGCTATACAGTTTATATCACGTCTGAGCAGGCTAATCCAAAGGCTACAGTGCTATGTCGGTGGATGCACTAACCACCGTACTGAAAATTGTAGATGTCTCAAACCACGTCTCATGCATGCATTGAAAATTTTAGAACTGCCGCGGAATTTAACTTATCCGTAAACAAATTAATCAACTGGCTACAGTCCAGTAATGACGGATGTACCCCGTTCTGTTTTGACACGAGTAATTTCCTCTAGCGAAAGTTGCTCTGTCCATTGATAATTCGACAAATGTATAACATCTTAGTGGATCAGCGAACAGACTATTCCAATGGATACAGTACGTGTAGATGGCTACACTCAGTACTGTGTTGTTATTTCTCAATATCACTACCGATACATGACCTGCCCGTTGGTCGCTCCGGAATTTCCATAGAGTATAGAGCATCAGTGCAAATACCAAGCGAGCGGCTAGACTACTATGTTGGTAGCTGTACAAAGTACCGTACTGTCGATTGTAAATATGTGTAACCATAAGTGATCTACA
>NW_016923562.1:0-1178 GCF_001483705.2 Eufriesea mexicana | reverse complement strand
TTGCTAATGCCTCGAGCGGTAACGGATCAGCCCTCTGCCGCCCTAGAGTTGCAATAGGATACTAATCATCGCTGAACAGATTAAACCAATGGCTGCGGAGCTCTGTTGGTCAAAGTACCTGCTGCCGCAATGGAAGTTGTTAATATCTCTAGACATGACAGTTGCACACATAGATTACTCTAGAACTGCTGATAAATTTAAACCAAAACTGAGGAGAAGAATTCAGGGGCTGCAGGGCTCTATTGGTGGTCGTGCCAGCTACCGTTCTGGGAATTGTAAATATCTCTATCTATAACTAATATACACCTCCGTTATTCTAGAAATACCGCGGAATTTATATCATCAGTGAAAAGAATATTCCAACGGATGAAGTACTGCGATGTTGGCTGCACTCAGTACCGTTTCGTCATTTGTTAATGTCTCGAGCGAAAATGGGGCAGTCCATCGCCAATCAGGAACTGCAACATCATACAAATCTTCACTGAGCAGGTAAATCCAACGGATGTTCTCCTCTGATGGGTGATGTACCAGCTACCGTACTAGGAATTGTAAATATCTCTGTCCGTAACTGATGTAAACATGGATTATTCGAGAACTACTGTGGAATTCAAATCATTATTGAACAGATTATTCAAATGGCTGTACTACTGTGTTGCTGGCTGCACTCAGCACTGTTACGTCAATTGTTATTAACACGAGCAATGACGGAAAATACTTTCGTCATTGTAGAATTGCTATAGAACTTTAATCATCACAGCACCGGTTAATGCAACGGTTATAGTGCTCTCTTGATGGATGTACTAAGTACCGTGCCCTCAATTGTAAATATCTGTAGACATAACCGTACTCCGTATTGATTATTCCAGAATAGCTAAAGATCTCATGCTAACAGTGAAAAATTATTCCAACCGTTAACGGGTGCCGAAGATTGCAGTACCCACAACAGTTTCGTCAAACGTTACTTTCTTAAGAGAAAATGGGCCATTGCATTTTCAGTCTAGAATTGCAACAGAATATGAATCTTCACTGAACAACTAAGTCCATCGCGTACATTTCTCTATTTGTAGATGCACCGAATACTGTACGGGAAGTAATTGTTACTTCTAGCCACAACAGACGTATACATTGATTATTTTAGAACTCCTGCGGAATATAAATCATCATTGAACTGATTAATC
>NW_016923561.1:0-862 GCF_001483705.2 Eufriesea mexicana | reverse complement strand
ATCTCCTAACGCCTTCAATCCAATTGCAAATACAGCCCTCTACTTTCCAGAGAATAAGTCTATGCAAAATCTATAATGAGTTATAGCTTGCTGAATAGGTCGCCTAAAGCCTTCAACCAATGGCAAGTACAGCCATCTACTTGCCAGAGACATGGTCTATTCAAAATCTATAACCTGATATAGCGTGGTGAACAGATCGCATAACGCCTTCAATCTAATGGCAAGTACAGCCATCTACTTGCCAGAGAATAAGTCTATTCAAAATCTATAACCTGTTATAGCTTGGTGAATAGATCGCCTAACGCCTTCGGTACAATGGCAGGTACGTCCATCTAATTGCCAGAGTATAGGTCTATTGAAGATATATAGTCTGTTATAGCTCAGCGAATAGATATCCTAACGCCTTCAAACAAATGGCAAGTACAGCCATCTGGATGCCATGGTATAGGTCTATTCAAAATCTATAACGTTTTATACCTTGGTGAATGGATCGTCTAACGCCTTCAACCCAATGGCAAGTACAGCTATCTACTTGCCAGAGAATAGGTCTATCCGAAATCTATAGTCGGTTATAGCTTGGTGAATAGATCGCGTAACGCCTTCAATTCAATGGCAAGTGCAGACATCTACTTGCCAGAAAATTTTTTTTTGGTCTATTCAAAATCTATAACCTGTTATAGCTTGGTGAATAGATCGCCTAACGCCTTCAATCCAATGGCAAGTGCAGCCATCTACTTGCCAGAGAATAGGTCTAGTCGAAATCTATAATTCGTTATAGCTTGGTGAATAGGTCGCATTCAGCCTTCAACCAATGGCAAGTACAGCCATCTACTTGCCAGCGAATAGGTCTATTCAAAATATA
>NW_016923560.1:0-517 GCF_001483705.2 Eufriesea mexicana | reverse complement strand
CACGTAACATGACACAACGTGACGTGCCACGACGACTATTGCTGGCCTCACGGGAGCCAAGCCTAGTTCAGCAGAGCAATATCGGGCGCAGTTATCGACCGAGTAGCAGCGAACAGCACAAGAGGCAAAGCAATCCTGACCAAACATAGCCAAACCTACCCTAACCTACCCTAACCAAACATAACACACCTTAACCTATCGTGCCGCGGCCACAATCGGTGGCGTCCACAGAGACAAGCAGAATGTGATAGAGCAGAGTAGATCGCAGAAGAACACCGAGTAACAGCGTATAGCACAAAGGTCGAAGCTACCCTCGCCGAACCTAACCAATCGACAAATACACGAAAGTAACCTAACTCAACCAAGCATGCAGCGACCACTATTGCTGGCCTCCCCAGAGTCGAGCAGAGAATAGTTGGTCACACTAGAGCGTAGAATTCCACCAAATATGCGTCTATGCCAGCAAAGTAGAAGCTATTCAAGCCTAACCCAAACGAACTTAGCATATCTGAACATA
>NW_016923559.1:0-502 GCF_001483705.2 Eufriesea mexicana | reverse complement strand
CCACGTTTGCTGGCCACCACAGGGACATGCAGAATGTACTAGAGCACTGTAGGGCGCAGACATTCGCCTCATTGCAGTGAATAGCACGAAAGCCACAGATATTCTAACCAAGCCCACATAAAACTTACTTAACCTAACGTAGCATATCTCAACGCAACGTGCCGCGAGCACAGCTTTCGGCCTCCCCTGATCCTTGCAGATCATTGAAGAGCACAGAGTATGACAGGAATCCACCGAATAGCAGTGCATAGCACGAAAGTCGAAGCTATGTAAACCAAACTTAACCCAACCTAGCTAACCACACGTAACCGAACTCAGCCTATCGTGTTCCGAACACAATTCCTCGACTCCCCAGTTTCGAAAACGATATAGTAGAGCAACGTAGAGCGCAGGAATCCACGGAATAGCAGTGAGTAGCACGGAAGTCGTAGCTATCCAAACCTAACCCAAGCTAACACAGCCTAACCTGACATAGCCCATCTCAACATAACGTGTCGCGACC
>NW_016923558.1:0-553 GCF_001483705.2 Eufriesea mexicana | reverse complement strand
GATGGATGTATGGATGTATGGATGTATGGATGTATGTATGTATGGATGTAACAATGTATGGATATACGAATGTATGTATGTACGGATGTATGTATGTATGGATGTATGTATGGATGCATTTACGGATGTATCTATGGATACATGTATGGATGAGTGTATGGGAGTACGCATGGGTGTATGGATGTACGTATGGATGGATGAGTGCATGGATGGATGGATTTATGTATGTATGGATGTTTGGATGTATGGATGTATGTTTGGATGAGTGTATGGATGTGTGAATGGAAGGATTTATTGTTGGAAGGATTTATTGATGTATGGATGTGTGGATGTATGGATGTATGGATGGATGGATGTATGGGTGAATAGATGTATTGATCGCTGGATGTATGGATGGGTGGTTGTATGGCTGGATGTATGTATGGACGAATTGGTGTATGGATGGACGAATGTATGGATTGATGGCCGTATGGATGGATGGTTGTAAGGTTGGATTGAGGTATGGATGGACGGATATACGGATAAATGTATGTACGGATGAATGGATGTATGG
>NW_016923557.1:0-928 GCF_001483705.2 Eufriesea mexicana | reverse complement strand
ATATACATGGCTTTTGTGCTATACGCTGCTAATTGGTGGCTCTCTGCTCTCTACTGTGCACTAGTGTATTTTGCTTGGATCTAGGGATTCCAGCAATATTGATCTCGGCGCCCTAGTTTCAGTTAGGATGCGTTCGGTTATATTACGGTGGGTTGTGTTAGGTGCGGATGGCCTTGACTTTTGTCCTATACACTGCTATTCGCTGGATTTCCGTTCTCTACGTTGCTCTACTATACTCGGCTCGGCTCTGTGAAGGCCAGTAATAGGTGCCCCGGCAGGTTGGTTTGATTTGGGCTACGTTTGGTTATGTTACGTGTGGTTACGGTAGGAGACGCTAGCATTGACTCTTGTGCTATACGCTGCTGTTCGGAGTGCTTCTGTGATATGCTGTGCTTTAATACGCACTGCTTGGCTCTGTGGAGGCCAGAAATAGTGGTCTTGGCGCGTTATGTTGGGCCAAACTACGTTTGGCTTGCTTAGGTTAGGTCAAGTTAGGTTAGTATATCTTCGACTATTGTGCTTTACGCGGCAACGCGGCGATCTTTTGCGCTCTGCTGTGCTCTAGTGTATTCTGCTTGGCTCTGGGTAGGCCAGCGATAGTTGTCTAGGCAAGTAATGTTGAGCTAGGTTACGTTTTGTATGTCCTGTCATGTTAGGCTGCGATAGCTTTGAGATTTGTGCTACACGCTGTTATTCGGTGGATTTCTGCGCACTGCTGTGATCAAGTACACCCCGCTTTGTTTTTGGGAGGCCAGAAGTTGTGGCCGCGGCGCGTTAGGTAGGGCAATTACCCCGCTTTGCTATTGGGAGGCCAGAAGTTGTGGCCGCGGCGCGTTAGGTAGGGTAATGTTACGTTTTGCTTGTCTAGGTCTGTCTGTGTTAGGTTACGATGTCTTTGACTTCTACGCTGTAGACTGGAATGCGGTAG
>NW_016923556.1:0-701 GCF_001483705.2 Eufriesea mexicana | reverse complement strand
TCAATCCAATGGCAAGTACAGCCATCTACTTGCCAGAGAATAGGTCAATACAAAATCTATAACCTGCTATAGTAAAATGAATAGATGGCTTAACTCCTTCAATCCAATGGCAAGTAAAGCCATCTACTTGCCTGGGAATGGGTCTATTCAAAATATATAATATGTTGAAGCTTGGTGTATAGGTCGCCTAACGCCTTCAATCCAATGGCAAGTGCAGCCATCTACTTGCCAGAGAATAAGTAAATTCAAAACCTATAAGCTGCCATAGCTTGGTGAGTAGATAGCCTATCGCATGCAATGCAATGACAAGCACAGCAATCCACTTTCCAGAGAATAGGCCTCTTCAAGATCTATAATCGGTTATAGCTTGGTGAATAGGCCGCCTTCGCCTAACGTCTTAAAACAATGGCCAGTACAGACATCTTCATGCCAGGGAATTGGTCTATTCAAAATCTATTACCTGTTATAGCTTGGTGAATAGATCGCCTAACGCCTTCAATCCAATGGCAAGTACAGCCATCTACTTGCCAGAGAATAGATCCATTCAAAATGTATAATCCGTCATAGCTTCGTGAATAGAACGCCTAACGCCTTCAATTCAATGGCAAGAGCAAACATTTGCTTGCCAGAAAATAGGGCTATTCAAAATCTATAACCTGTTATAGCTTGGTGAATAGATCGCTTAACGCCTTCAATCCAAT
>NW_016923555.1:0-1126 GCF_001483705.2 Eufriesea mexicana | reverse complement strand
CCAACTTTTGTGCCAATGACTGCTTTTCGGTGGATATCCATGAACTTTATTGATTTACCAGCAACAGCTTGTCTCTCGGGTGGTCAGCAATAGGGGTCGCGGCACGTATGTATGAGTTGGGTTACGTCTGGTAGGTAAGGTTTGGTTATGCTTGGAAAGGATGGGTTTGACCTTTGTCCTGTAAACTGCTATACGGTGGACACCTGCGCTCTACTGCGCTCTGATATTTTATGCTTAGCTCTGTAGAGCAAGCAATAGTGGTCACAGCACTTTTGGCTTGGTTATGCTTCTTTGGGTTAGGTAAAGTTTGGCCAGGTTTGGACCGGATATCTAGGTGTTCGCGCTATGCACTGGAATGCTGTCGATTTCTACGCTCTACTGTGCTCTAATATGTTATGCGTGCCTCTATGGAGGACAGCAATAGTAATTTCGGCACGTTAGGTTTAATTCGTTTACGCTCGGTTAAGGTATGCTAGTCTGGTTTGGTTAGGATAGCTTTGACTTTTCTGCCATTTATTGCCATTCTATAGACTTATGCGCTGTAGGCCCCTCTAATACGTTCTGTTTGGCGATGGGGATACATGCAATAGTTGTGTCGGTACGTTAGCTTGAGTTGGGCAACGTTTGGTTAGGATACGTTAGTTTGGGTTAGGTCTGCACAGCTTCTTCTTTCGTGGTATACACTCCTACTCGGTAGATCTCTGCACTCTGCTTTTCCCTTATATGTTCAGCTTTGCTCTCGGAGGGCCAGCAGCAGTGGTATCGGCACGTTACTTTGAGTTAGGCTACGTTTGGTTACTTTACGATTGGTCAGGTTAGGGTGTCAAGCTTTTACTCTTGCGCTTTACACGGATTTTCGGCTGATTTTTGCACCCTACTGTGCTCTAATTTGTTCAGCTTGTCCCTGGGAGGGCACGCAGTAGTGGTATCGGCGCGTTACGTTTGGTTATGTCACGTTTGGTTGGGTCTAGGTTAGGTCAGGTTTGGTCAGGATGTCTTTGACTTTTGCGCTATACACTGTTTTCTGGTTGATTACTACCCACTACATTGAACTACTACACTCTGCAAGACTCTGATGAGGCCAGTAATGGTGGTCCAGGCACGTTAGTTCCATTTGTGCTACGTT
>NW_016923554.1:6077-7927 GCF_001483705.2 Eufriesea mexicana | reverse complement strand
AATGTATGTATGTAAGAATGTATGGATGCATGCATGTATGGATGTATGGATGACTGGATGTATGAGTGGATGTATGTATGGATGGAGGTATGTATGGATGTATGTATGGATGTATGAATGGATGTATGTATAGTTGTATGGATGTATGGATGGATGGATGTATGTATGGATGGATGTATGGGTGTATGGATGTATGCATGTATGCATGTATGGATGTATGTATGTATGGATGGATGGATGTGTTGATGTATGTATGTATGTATGGATGGATGGATGGATTGGTGGATGGATGTATGGATGGATAGATGTATGCATCGATGGAAGTATGGATGGGTGGATGTATGGATGGATGAATGGGTCGAAGGGTGGACTTATGGATGGATGGATGTGCGGATGGACGAATGTATGGATGTACGCATGTATGGATGTACCTATGTATGAATGTATGGATGTAATAATGTATGGATGTGTGCATGGTTGGATGTAAGGATGTATGGACGTATGGATGTACGAATGTATGGATGTACGGATGAATGGGTGTATGGATCGATGGATGGATGTATGGACGTAAGGATTTAAGGATGTTTGTATGTATGGATGTTCGAATGTATGGATGTACGAATGTATGCATTTACGGATGTATGGATGTATGGATGTATATATGTATGGATGTATGGAGGGATGGATGTATGAGTAGATGGATGTATGGATGGATGCATGCATAGATGTGTGTATGGATGTATGAATGAATGTATTCATGGATATGTAAGTATGTAAGTATGTATCTATGGATGTATGTATGGATGAATGTATTGGTACATGTAAGGATGTATGTATTGATGTCTGTATGGATGCATGTATGGATGTATGGATGTATGTTTCGATGGATGTATGGATGGGTGTATGTATGGATGGGGGGGATGTATTGATGGATGGATGTATGGAAAGGTGGATGTATGGACGGATGTATATATGGATGAATGGTTGTTTGGATTGATGGATGTATGGATGGATTGAGGTATGGCTGGACGGATGTTCGGAAGTACGGACGTATGGATGTATGGCTGTCTGCATGTATGGATGTATGGATGGATGGATGTATCGAATTATGGACGTACGAATGGATGCTTTTATGGACGTATGGATGTGGCATGTATGTATGAAATAATGTATGGATGGATGGATGTATGGTTGGATGGACTTATGGATGTATGGATGCATGGATGTATGGATGTATGCATGTATGGATGTACGTATGTATGAATGTATGTATGTAAGAATGTATGGATGCATGCATGTATGGATGTATGGATGACTGGATGTATTAGTGGATGTATGTATGGATGGATGTATGTATGGATGTATGTATGGATGTATGAATGGATGTATGTATAGTTGTATGGATGTATGGATGGATGGATGTATGTATGGATGGATGTATGGGTGTATGGATGTATGCATGTATGCATGTATGGATGTATGTATGTATGGATGTATGGATTTATGAATGCATGGATGTATGCATGTATGGCTGTATGGATGAATGGATGGGTGTATGTATGGATGGGGGTATGTATGGATGGATGGATGTATGGAAAGGTGCATGTACGGATGGATGTATATAAGGATGAATGGTTGTTTGGATTGATGGATGTATGGATGGATTGAGGTATGGATGGACGGATGTTCGGAAGTATGGACGTGTGGATGTATGGCTGTCTGCATGTATGGATGTATGGATGGATGGATGTACGGATGAATGGATGTATGGATGGATTATGGTATGGATGTATGTGTGGATGGACATTTGGATGTATGAGTGGATGGATGTATATATATATGGATGTATG
>NW_016923554.1:0-917 GCF_001483705.2 Eufriesea mexicana | reverse complement strand
TGTATGGATGTACGTATGGATGGATGAGTGCATGGATGTACGGATCTATGTATGCATGGATGTATGGATGTAACAATATATGGATGTACGGAGGCATGGATGTATGGATGTGTGGGTGGACGAATGGATGGGTGAATGGACGGAAGAATGGATGTATGTATGGATGCTTGTATGGATGAATGTATGGATGTATGCATGGATGTATGCATGGATATATGGATGGATGTATGGATGTATGGATGTATGGATGTATGCATGTATGGATGTACGTATGTATGAATGTATGTATGTAAGAATGTATGGATGCATGCATGTATGGATGTATGAATGGCTGGATGTATGAGTGGATGTATGTATGGATGGATGTATGTATGGATGTATGTATGGATGTATGAATGGATGTATGTATAGTTGTATGGATGTATGGATGGATGGATGTATGTATGGATGGATGTATGGGTGTATGGATGTATGCATGTATGCATGTATGGATGTATGTATGTATGGATGTATGGATTTATGAATGCATGGATGTATGCATGTATGGCTGTATGGATGAATGGATGGGTGTATGTATGGATGGGGGTATGTATGGATGGATGGATGTATGGAAAGGTGCATGTACGGATGGATGTATATAAGGATGAATGGTTGTTTGGATTGATGGATGTATGGATGGATTGAGGTATGGATGGACGGATGTTCGGAAGTATGGACGTGTGGATGTATGGCTGTCTGCATGTATGGATGTATGGATGGATGGATGTACGGATGAATGGATGTATGGATGGATTATGGTATGGATGTATGTGTGGATGGACATTTGGATGTATGAGTGGATGGATGTATATATATATGGATGTATGGACTGATGGATGTATGGATGGATGGAGGTGTGGATGGATGGATTTTTGGAT
>NW_016923553.1:0-21404 GCF_001483705.2 Eufriesea mexicana | reverse complement strand
CTTCAGTTATGTTACGTTTCGTTAGGTTGGGTTAGGTTAGGTTTGGTCAGGATATCTTTGACTACTGCGCTATTCTCTGCTTTTCGGCGCACTGCTGCGCTCTGCTGTGCTCTAACATGCTCAGATTGGCACTGATGATGCCAGAAATTATGGTCTCGGTACGTTACGTTGTGTTAGGCTTCGTTTGACTTGGTTTGGTTATGTCAGGTTAGGTTAGTATATCTCTGACTTCTTTGCTGTACACTGAAATGCTGTAGATTTCTGCGATCAACTGTTCTCTAGTATGTTCTGCTTGGCTTTGTGGAGGCCAGCAACAGTGTTCCCGGCATGTTAGGTTAGGGTACGCTACGTTTGGTTATTTTCCGTTAGCTATGATTATGTTTGGATTGTTTCGAGTTTTCTTCTATACGCTGTGATTCTATGAATACCTGCCCACTACTCTCCTCTAATATGCTACGCTTAACTCTGTGGAGGTCGGCAGTGCTGGTCGCGGCAGGTTAGGTGGAGTTAAATTACGATTGGTTTGTTTAGGTTGGGATATGTTACGTTAGGATATCATTGACTTTTGTGCTCTACACTGCCACGCCGCGGATTTCTGTGATCTACTGTGCTGTAGTTTATTATGCTTGGCTGTGTGGAGGTTAGCAGTAGCGGCTTAGGCACGTTAGGATCAGTTATGTCACGTTTTGCTATGTTAGGGTATGGTAACTTTGACTTTTGCGTTATACACTGCTATTTCGTGAATTTCTGCTCTCTGCTGTGCACTAATATGCTCTGCTTGTCTCGTTGGATGCTAGCAATAGTGGTCTCGGCACGTTAGGATGAGTTAGGCTTCGTTTGGCTAAGTTAGGTTACGTCAGGTTAGGTTGGGGTATCTTTGGCTTCTGTGCTTTGCACTAAATTGCGACGGATTTCTGCGCTCTCCTGTGCTACCGTATATTCTGCTATGCTGAGGGGAGGTCTCCAGCAATGGTGTAGGGCCGTTAGGTGGAATAAGGTTACATTTGGTTATGTTACGTTTGGCTGTTAGGTTATGTTAGGTATTGTAGCTCAGACTTATGTGCTATATACTGCTACTCGGTGGACTGCTGTGCCCAACATTACTCTACGATGATCTGCTCGACTGTCGGGAGGCCAACAAAAGTGGTCGCGGCTCGTTTGGCTAAGTTAGATTTCGCTTGGTTGGGTTAGGTTGCGTTGTGTTAGGTTACGACGGCTCTGGCTCTTTTGCTGCACACTGCTATTCCATGGACTTCTGCGATTTTCCGAGCGCTATCACACTCTGCTCGTCCCCGTGGACCAGGAATATTGCCTCGGCGGTTTGGGTTGAGTTATGTTACGTTTTGTTATGTCAGGTTTGGCTATGTTTGGTGAGGATAGATTTGACTTTTGTGGTATACACTGCTGTTCGGAAGATTTCAGCGTTCTAAATTGCTCCGCCGTAATCTGCTTAGCTTTCGTGATGCCAGCAACAGCGGTCGTGGCACGTAAGGTTGGTTTACGTTACGTCTGCCTATGTTACGTTTGGCTAGGTTTGGAAAGGATGGCTCTCACTTTTGTGCTATACGCTGCTATTCGGTGGTTTTCTACGCTCTACAGTGCTGTAATTTTCTCCGCTTGGTGCCGAGGAGGCCAGCAATGGTGGCCTCGGCATGTTAGGTTGTGATGTGCTTCGTTCGGCTATGTTGGGTTGTGTCATGTTATGTTAGGATACCTTTGGCTTTTGTGCTGTGCAGTTCATTGCGGCGGACTTCTGCGCTCCACCCTGCTCTAGTATCTTCTGGCAGGCTCTGTGTAAGTCTGCCATAGTGGTTTTGGGACGTTAGGTCGCGTTATGTTACGTTTGGATATATTATGTTTGGCTAGGTTAGGCCAGGATGTCTATGACATTTGCGCTATGCACGGCCATTCGCTGAACATCTGCGCTCTACTATTCTCTAATATGTTCTGCTTGCGTCTGGGCAGGCCAGCAATAGTTGTCGCGTTGCGATCGATAGAGTCAGGTTGCGTTTGGTTATGTTACGTTTAGTTGGGTTAGAAGGGCAAGCGTTGACTTTTGTGACACGCAATGCCATTCGGCGGACTTCTGCACTCTGCCGTGCTCTAATATGATCAGCTCGGCTACGGGAGGGCCAGTAAGAGCGGTATTGGCACATTACGTTGGGTCAGGCTTCGTTTGGTTACGATAGGTTAAGTCAGGTTTGGTCAGCATATCTTCGATTATTGTGCTATACACTGCTTTTCGGTGGATTTCTACTCTTTACATAACCCTTGGGTACTCTGTCCGGCTCTGGGGATGCCACTAATGGTGGTCCCGGGTTGTTAATTTGATTTACGCCGCGTTTGGATGTAACGTTTGGTTGGGCTAGGAGAGGACGACATGGTCTTTTGTGCTATATAATAATATTCGGTGAGCTTCTGCGGTGTACTATGCTTTTATATTCTCTGCTTGACGCTGAGGAGGCCAGCAATAGTGGTCTCCGCACGCCAGGTTGATCTAGGCTACGTTTGGTTAGGTTATGTTTGTCTGGGTTTTGTTTGCACAGTTTCGACTTTCGGGGCATACACTGCTATTCGGTGGACCTCTGCGCTCCGCACGGCCATACTGTACTCTGCTCGACACTGGGGAGGCCAGGAGCGGCGGTAGCGGCACGTTATGTTGAGTCGTACTGCAGTCGGTTAGGTGAGGTTATGTCAAGCTATGTTAGGTGATCTTTGAACTTTGTGCTATTCAGCGCAATGCGGAGGATTTCCGCTCACTACTGTGCTCCAGTGGATTCCACTTTTCTTTTTGGAGGCCAGCAATAGTGGTCTCGTCACATGAGGTTATATTAGGTTACGTACGGTTATTCTACGTTTGATTAGGTTAGGACAGGCTACAACGACTTCTATGATATACACTGCTGTTCCGCGGAACACTGCGCTCTGATGTGCTCTAAGATGCTCTGCTCGGCTCTGGGGCGGCCAGCAATTTTGGTCTCGGCTCGTTAGATTGTGTTAGGTTACGTTTCGTTAGGTTAGGTTTGGATGGCTCTGTGAGGTCTTCTTTGACTTTGTCGCTGTACACTGCTATTTGGTGGATTTCTACGCTCTACATTGCTCTACTATTCTCGGCTCGAGTCTGTGGTGGCGACCAATAGTTGTCGCGGCAAGTCCGGTTGAGTTAGGATACGTTTGGTTAGGTTGGGTTAGGTTAAGTTTGGTTAGGATACCGTTGACATTCGAGCTTTGCACTGTTACCAGGTGGACTTCTGTGATCTACAGTGCCCTACAACATTCTGCTTTTCCATGGGGAGGCCATGAGCAGTCGTCGCCGCACGCTTTGTCGAGTAACGCTACGTTCGGTTAGGCTAGGTTATTTCAGGTTTGGTCCGGATATCATTAACTCTTCTGTTATACACTGATATCTGGTGGATTTTTGCGCTCAACGTTGCTCTACTACTCTCGGTTTGACTCTGGGGACGCGAGCAGTATTGGCCGTAGCACGTTAAGTTGTGATATGATAAGAGTGCTTGGGTTAGGTTTGGCTAGTTTGGTTATGATGGCATCGAACTTCGTGCAATGCACTGTTATTCGGTGGATTTCTATGATCGACTATGCTCTTCTGCATTGTGCTTGGCTCTGGGGAGGCCAGGTGCTGTGGTCGCAGAACGTAGCGTTGAGCTATTCTACCCTTGGTTGTGTTAGTTTAGGTCAGGTTAGGTCAGGGCATATTCGACTTTTGTGCTATTCATTGCAATGCTGTGGATTTCTGTGCACCACTGTGCTCTAATATCTCCGCTTGGCACTGTGGTGGCCAGCAATTGTGGTCTCGGCACGTTAGGTTGAGTTAGGTTATGTTTCGTTTTGTTAGGTTAGGATGCCTTTGGCTGGAGTATCTACGTCTTTTGGTGGATGTTTGCGCTCTGGTGTGCTCTACTGTACACTGATTAGTCTTGTGGAGGCCAGCAAATGTGGTCGCGGCACGTTAAGTTATGGTAGGCTACGTTTGACTATGTTACGCTCATTTGTGTTAAGTAAGGATAGCTTTGTCTTTCTTGGCATAAACTGTTATACGGTGGTTATCTGCGCTTCACTTTGCTCTACTTTACTATGCTTGTCCCTGTGGAGGCTAGCAATAGTAGTAGCTTCACGTTAGGTTCAGTTAGTTTACGTTTGGTTATGCTATGATTCGTTTGGTTAGGAGACGATAGCTTTGACTTTTGTGATATGCACTGCTATTCGGTAGACTTCGGCGTTCCACCGTGATGTGTTTTATTCAGATTGGCTCTAGGAGTGACAGCAGTATATCTCTTGGCACGTCATGCCGTGCTAGGCGAAGTTCGCTTGGGTTAGGACAGGTTAGGTCAGGATATCTTCGACATTTGTGCTATACACTGAAGCGTCGCAGATGTCAGTAATCTACTGTGCTGTAGTATATTCAGCTTGGCTCTGGGGAGGTCAACAGTAGTGGTGTAGGTCTGTCAGATGGATTTAGGTTTCGTTTGGTTGTGCTGCGTTTGGTTAGGTTAGGCAAGGGCAGCTATGACTTTTGCGCTCCACACTGCCTTTCGGTGGTTCTCTGCACTCTGCTGTAATCTATTATGCACTGCTTTGATCTGAGGCATGAAGAAACTGTGTCCGGGGCGCGTTAGGTAGAAATAAGTTATGTTTGGTTTGGATAGATTTGCTTGGGTTAGGCGGAGTTGGCTTCGGCTTTTGTGCTATGCACTGCTTTTCGGTGGATACCTGCGCTCTACATAGCTCTGCCGTATTCTGCTGGGACATGAGGTAGCCAGCAATAGTGGTCGTGACACGATATCTTGGGTCAGGTTACGTTTGATTAGGCTAGGTTTGGCCAGGTTTGGATACGACAGCTTTGACCTTTGAGCTATACACTGCTATTCCTTGGATGTCTGCGCTCCGCTGTTCTCTAATATATCCTGCTTGGCCTTGAAGGGGCCAGAAATAGTGGTCTCGGCTTGTTAGGACTAGTTAGTCCACGTTTAGTTATGTTAGGTTAGGACATATTTGTCCTTTGTGATAATACGCTGCTACGTTGTGGCTTTTTATGGTCCACTGTGCTTTAGCATATTCTGATTGGCTCTGGGGATGCCAGCAATAGTGTCCTTGGCACGCTAGGTTGAGTTAGGCTACGATTGGTTAAAGTGTGCTTGTTTAGGTTAGGTACGGATTGCACCGAGTCTCTTGGCGTAGTCCGTTTTCGACGGTATTCTGCACTCTACTGCGCTCTAAAATGTTGAGCTTTGCTATGGGCGGACCAGCAATAGAAGTATCGGCACGCTACCTTGAGATAGGCTACGTTCGGTTAGGTAAGGTTCGGTCAGTTTGGCTCTGGGTACCCTTGACTTTTGGGCTTTACACTGCAGTGCGGTGGTTTTCTGCGATCTACTGTGCTCTAGTATATTATGCTTGTCCCTAGGGAGGTCAGCCGTAGTGGTCTGGGCGAGTTAGCTTGTGTTAGGTTACGATTGGTTATGTTATGTTTCGATAGGATATGCTAGGATCGGTTTGAATTTTGTGCGACACGCAGCAGCTCGGTGCACTTCAGTGCCCTGCTGTGAGCTTATAAGCTCTGATTTGTTCTGTGGAGGCCAGGGATAGTTGTCTCAGCACGTTAGGTCGTGTTAGGCTGCGTTTGGTTATGTTATGTTTCTCTGGGTTAGGTTTGCACAGCTTTGATTTTCGCAGACTACACCGCTATTCGTTAGACACCTGCGCCCTACTGTGCTCCGGCATATTCCACGTGGCACTGAGGAGGCCAGCAATTGTCGCGTTGGCACAGTATATTGCGTTAGGCAACATTTGGTTTGGTTAGGTTAGGTCAGGTTAGGTTAGGTTATCCTGGACTATTGTACTATACACTGAAATTCTGCGGATGTCTGTGACCTACAGTGCTGTAGTATATTCTGCTTGACCTTTGGGAGGTTAGCAGCAGTGGAGTAGGTCCGTTAGGTGGAGTTAGGATGCGTTTCGACATGCCACGTTTGGCTGGGTTTGGAGAATATAGCTTTGGCTTTGTGATATACGCTGCACTTTGGTGAATTTTTGATCTGTACTGTGACCTAATACGCTCTGCTTTGCTCTGGGGAGGCCAGCAGTGGTGTTCGAGGCGCGTTCGGAAGAGGTTGGTTACGTTTGGTTGTTACTAGCATATCCAAACGTGACATAACGCAAACTAACGTGCTTAGACCACACTTGCAGTCCTCCCGGTCGTGATGCAAGACGTATTAGACGAGCGTAGCGCGCAGAAGTCCATAGACTCTCAGTGTAGAGAACAAGAGTCAAAGATATCCTAAGCTAGCCTGCCCGATTCTAACCTAACCAAACGTAGCATAACTCAACGCGACTTGCCGCGACCACTGCTTCCGGCATCCCGTGAGACAAGCTGAACATACTAGAGCACTGCAGATCACAGGAATCCACCTTATAACAGTGTATAGCACGAGAGTCGAAGCTACACTAACCAAACTTATCTTAGCCTAACCTGACCAAGCGTAACCTATCTCAAAGTGACGTGCTGCAACCGCTATTTCTCGGATCCCCAGAGCCGTGCAGAATACTCTAGAGCAATGCAGAACGCAGAAATCCACCGCATTGTCGTGTATAGCACATAAGTCGAAGATAATCTTACCAAACCTGACTTTAATTAACCAAACCAAAAATAACATAACTCAACACAAATTTCCGCGGCCAATGCTTCTGGCATCCCCGAAGCCAAGCAGAATATAGTAGAACACTGTAGATCACAGAAGTCCGCCTAAAAGCAGTGTATAGCACGAAAGATAAAGCCACCCTTATTTAACTTAACTTAACCTATCCTTACCAAACGTAACATTGCTCAACCTAATGTGTAACGACCACTATTTCTCGCCACCCCTGGTTCGAACAGAGTATTGTAGAGCTATGTTCGGCGCGTAAATACACCGAATAGCAGTGTACAGCACAATAGACGAAGGAATCCTAGCCAGACCTTCCAAACCTGACCCAACGAAGCGTAGCCTAACATAATCTAACGCGACGAGAACACTATTGCTGGCTTCCCAAGTGCCAAACAGGAAGTATTAAAACACAGCAGAGCGCAGAAGTCCACCTCATTGCAGTGAATAGCACAAAAGCCGTAGGATTCTAACCAAACATAACCTATCTTGACCAAACCAAACGTAACCTAACTCAAACTATATTGCCACGAACACCACTGCTCTCCTCCTCAAATTCGAGCTGATTATAGTAAAGCAATGTAGAGAGCGGGAATGCACCGTGTAGCATTGTACAGCACAAGAGACGAAGGAATCCTAGCCAGACCTTCCAAACCTGACCCAACGAAGCGTAGCCTAACATAATCTAACGCGACGAGAACACTATTGCTGGCTTCCCAAGTGCCAAACAGGAAGTATTAAAACACAGCAGAGCGCAGAAGACCACCGAATAGCAGTGAATATCATAAAAGTGAAAGCTACCCTATCCCAATGTGTACATCCTTAACATGAGCAAACGTAACATAGCTAAACCTAACATACTGTGACCATTATTGTTGGCCTCCCAATAGTCTAGCAAAACGTATTTGGGGAAAGTAGAGCGCCGAAATCCATAGAGACGCAGTATACAGCACAAGAGTCATTGCTATACAAATCTAACTCAGGTTAACATAACCTGACCTAACGTAGCTTAGCTCAACATAACGTGCCGCAACCACTGCATCCGGCCTCCCCTGAGCCAACTAGAAAATAGTAGAGCACAGTAGATCACAGAAACACAACGAACAGCAATGTACGGCACGTAAGTCAAAGCTAACCTAACCGAACTTAACCTCACGTAGCCAATCCATACGTAGTGTAGCTCAACATAGCGCGACAAAACCAACACTGATGGCCTCCGCAGAGCCTAGCAGAACGTGATAGGGCGCAGTAGATGGCAGAAATCTACCGAATAGCAGTGTATACCGCAAGACTCAATCATATCCTGACCTAAGTTCTCCTAACCTAACCTACGCAAACGTGGTGCAGCATAACATAGCGAGACTGGTCCAATATTGCAGGCCTTCACAGAGCCAAGCAGAACATATTGGGGCACGCTAGATAGCAGAAATCCACCGAAAAGCAGTGCATAGCACAAAAGTCAATGCGATGATGTCCTAAAGTATCCAATCTTGACGTAACAAATCGTAACACAACACAAGCTAACGTACCGCGACCACAATCGCTGGCGTCCCCAGAGTCGAGCAGAACATACTGGTGGACAGTAGAGCGCAGAAATGAATAGAAGCGCAGTGTATGGCACACGAGTCACATATATCAAAACCCAACCCTAGCGAACGGAACCTAACCAAACGTAGCCTACCCCGACATATCGTGCCGCGACCACTATTGGTGGCCTCCCCAGGGACAAGCAGAATATAGTAGAGCACAGACCAGCGCAGGAATCAACCGAACTGCAGTTTATAGCGCGAAAGCCAAAGCTATGCCTACCGAACTTGACCTAACCCAAACTATCCGAACGCAACGTAGCTCAGCCTAATGTGCCGAGACCAATATTGCTAGGCTCCACAGAGCCAAGCAGAAAATGCTAGAACACTGTAGAGCGCAGAATACACCGCATTGCAGTGCAAAGCACAAAAGTGAAAGATACCCTATCCTAACCTGACCTAACCTAACCTATCCAAGCGTAGTGTAACTCAATTATAACGTGATGAGACATATATTGCTGGGATCCCCAGATCCAAGCGGAACATACTAGAGTACATTAGAAAATAGAAATCCACCGAATAGCAATGTATAGGAGAGAAGTCAATATAACCAGCAGCGACCTCCATTAATGGCCTCCATGTGGCCAAGCAAAGCATATTAGAGCACATTAGAGCGCAGATATTCGACGAATAGCTGTGTATATGGCAAAAGTTAGAGTAACCTGTCCTAAGCTAGCCAAACGGAACATATACATACGTAACCTAAATATAAAGAACACGACGAGACCACAGCCTCTTGCCTCCAGAGAGACAAGCGGAATGTACTTTAGCGCATACAGAGCAGGAATCAACCGCATTGCAGTGAATAACACAAAAGCCGCAGATATCCTAACCCAAACTTACCTAACCTTACCTTATCAAACGCAGCATAGCTCAACGTGACGTGCCGAGGAACACTGTTCCTGGACTCCGCAGAGTCAAGCAGAATGTTGTAGAGCTTAGTTGGTTGCAGAAATCCGCCGAATAACACTATATGGCCATAATGTTAGAGCTGTCCTAGCCAAACATTGCCAAACCTAACCGAACCGATCACAGCATAGCTCAAACTAACTTGCCACTGCCACCACTTCTCACCTCACCAGATTCGAGCGGAGTACAGTAGAGCAATGTACAGCTCGCAAATGTACCAAATAGCAGTGTATACTACCAAGGTCAAAGAAATCGTTACCAAACCTTCCTAACCTGGTCCAAAGAACCGTAACATAGCTCAACCAAACATGCCGCGAACACTACTGCTGGCCTCCCCAGAGCCAAGCAAAGTATACTAAAGCGCAGTAGAGCGCTGGAATACACCAAATGGCAGTATATGGCCATAAAGTCAAAGATACCCAAACCTTATCTGACCTAACGTAACCAAACCAGTCGTAGCACATCTCAACGTAATGTGCCGAGACAACCATTGCTGCACCCTCAAAGACAAACGGAACATGCTAGAGCACACTTGATTGCAGAAATACACAGAATAGCAGTGTATAGCACAGAAGCCGAAGCTAACCTATCCTTATATATCCAACCGTAGCATAACCAAACGAAATATAGAATAGTCTCGGGCAGCGATCACTATTGCTTCTCTACACAGGGCCAAACAGAATATAGTAGAGCAGATTCGAGCGCAAAAATCGTCCGAAATGCTGTGTACAGCACGAAAGTCGAAGATAACCTGGAGAAACTCAACCAAATCTAACCAAACCATACGTCACATATCCAAGCCTAACGTACCGAGGCCACTAATGCTGCCCCCACCCAGAGGCAAGCAGGAAATACAAGAACACAGTAGATAGCAGAAATCCGCGGAAAGCTGTGTGCAGCACTAAAGTCTATACTACCCCTTCCCAACCACGTCAAACGTAACATAACCGAACGCAGCATAGCTCAAACTAACATGCCTAGACAACTGTTACTGGCCTTCACGGAGCCAAGCAGAACATACTGCAGAGCAGTAGGGCGCAGAAGTCCACCGAATAGCACTTCATAGCACAAAAGTCAAAGCAATCCCAACCTTATATACCCAACGTTAGCATAACCAAACGTAACATAACCCAACTCAGCGTACCGCGGCCACTATTGCTGCCCCCCCCCCCAGCGCCATGCAGAAAATATTAGAGGGCAGTAGGCCGCTGAAATCCATAGAACCGCAGTGTATAACACAAAAGTCGTGGCTAAGCGAACCTAACCCAAGCTAACGTACACCTACCGAACGTAGCCTAACTCAGATTAAAGAACCGCCAAAACTATCCGTGCCCCCCCCCCCAGGGCCAGGTAGAATATAGTAGAATACAGTGGAGCGCAGATATCCGCGTACAGCTGTGTCTAGAGCAAAAGCCTAAGCTATCATGTCTTAACCTCACCAAACGTACAATAAACGAACGTAGCCTTACTCAATCTAACGTGACGAGAACGATATTGCTTGTCTCCCCAGAGCCAAGCAAGTCATATTGGCGCACCGTAGAAGGCAAAAATATACCAAATAGTAGTGCATAGCGCAAAAGTCATGGCTATCGTATCCTAGCATAACCAAACATAACATAAGCAGATGTAACATATCTGAACCTAACGCGACGTGACAACTATTGCTGGCGTCCCAAGAGGCAAGCAGAATACACTAGAGCACAGTGAAGCGCAGAAATCCACCGCATGGCAGCGTGTGGCCATAAAGTCAAAGGCATCCAAACCATACCTGAACAAACCTAACCCAAAAAATCGTAGCACATCTCAACGTACGGTGCATAGACCACCATTGTCGACCTCCACAGAGAGAAACAGAACATACTAGAGCACACAGGGTGTGAAGAATCCACGGAATAGCAGTGTATAGCATAAAAGTTAAAGCAATCCTGTCCTTATATATACAATCTTAACATACCGAGACCTAACATGACAAAACCTACCGCACCGTGACCACTATTGCTGGCCTACCCAGGACTAAGCTGGATATAGTAGAGCACAATCGAGTGTAGAATTCCTACGGATATCAGTGTATAGCACAAAGGTCAAACGAATCCTGACCTAACCCGGCCTACCCTAACCCATCGAAACGTAGTGTAACTCAACGTAATGCAACTTGTCCAACATGGCTGTCCTCCCCACTGTCAAGCAGAACATCTTTGAGGAAAGTGGAAAGACGAAATCCACCGAATAATAGTGTATAGCGCAAAACTCTAGGTTACAGTGTCCTAACCATGCCAAACGTAACATGGGCATACCTAACGTTACTAAACCTGCAGCGCCGAGACCACTATTGCTGGGTTCTCCAGAACCAAGCAGGGGATATTAGAACAAAGTAGATCTCGGATGCCCGTGGATAGCGGTGCATACAACGCAAGTATAAACGGCCCAATACTAACCTCAACAAATGTAATACAACCGAGCGTAGCATATCTTAGCCTAACGTGCCTAGTCCACTAATGCTGCCGCCCCCCTTGCCGTACCAAGCAGAACATGCTAGAGCGCAGCTGAGCGCAGAAAACCACCTCACAGCAGCATACAGCGCAAAAGTCAAACATACCCTGATCTAACACGTCCTATACGAACCTGTCCAAACGCAGTGTAACTCAACATAATCTGACGAGACTAATATTGCTGGCCTCCGGAGTGACGAGCAGAATTTATTAGAGTAGAGTAGATCGCAGAAATCCACCTCATTGCTATGATTATCAAAAGACACCTTATACGGTAACAAAACTTGACCTAATCTAACATAACTGAAAGTAGCATAACTCAGTGTGTCGTGCGGCCAACACTGCTCCTGGACTCCATAGGGCAAAGCAGAGTGCAGTAGAGCACAGTAGATCAAAGGAACGCACGGAATAACAGTGTGATGCACAAAAGTCAATGTAGCCTATCCTAACCGAGCCAAACGTAGCATACCCAAACGTAACCTAACACAACCTATCTTGACGAGACAGCTATTAGCTGACCTCCACAGGAAAAAGTAGAGTGCACTAGAGCACTGCAGTTTGCAAAAATCGTCCGCATTGCAATTAATAGCACAAAGGAGAAAGAAATGCTGACATAACCTGACTTAACGTAACCTAACTAAACGCAGCGTAACTCATCGGAGCGTGCCGCGAGCACTGCTGCCACATTCCACGGAGCCAAGCAGAATCCAGTAGAGCACAGCAGATCACAGGAAGCCGCCAGATAGTAGTGAATTGCATGGAAGGCGAAGCCATCCTTGCCAAACATAAAATAACATACAGTAATCAAACGAAGCCTAACTCAACATAACGTGCCGCGGCTGTAGCTGGCCTCCCCAGGGCCAAGCAGAATATAGTAGAGCAGACTCGAGTGAAGAAATCCAACGAATAGCATTGTATAGCACGAAAGTCAATGCAATCCTAATCAAACTTAGCCTAACCTAAAATAACCAAACGTGACCAAACAGAAAATAACGTGCTGCGGGCGTTATCGCCCGCCTCCACATAATCGAGCAGAGTATAGTAGAGAAATGTAGAGAACAGAAGCCCACCGAACAGCAGTGTATAGCACAAAAGACGAAGAAAACCTAACCTAACGTGGCGTAACATAACCTAACCAAACAGTGCATAACTGAATGTAACGTTCCGCGATCGCAGTTGATGGTTCTCGTAGTGCCAAGCAGAGTATGTTCGAACACACTAGAGCGAAGATGTCCACCGAATAGCAGTGTTACGCACAAAATCCAAAGATATCCTAGAGTGACCAGTCCAAAACTTACCTAACCGAACGCAGCATAACTCGACATAACGTGCCCAGACCACTATCAGTGGCCACCACATACCCAACCACAGCACATTGGAGCACATTGAGGCGCAGAAGCCCACCGAATTGCGGTATATAGCACAAAAGAGGGAGTAGCCTGTCATAACCTAGCCAAACGTAATATAATCAAACGTAACTTAACTGAACCTGACGTGCCGAGACCACTATCGCTGGACTCCACAGAGCCAAGCAGAAAATATTAGAACACAGTAGAGTGCAGATTTCCGCGGATAGCTTTGTACAACACAAACGGCTGAACTGTCACATCCTAACCTCAACAAGCATAACATACCCCAACGTACCATAGCTGCACCTAACGTGCCGAGTGCCACTATTGATGGCCACCACAGAGCCAAGCAGAGAATACTTGAGCACAGCAGAGGGCAGGAACCCACCTGATTGCAGTGTATAGCACAAAAGTCGAACATGTCCTGACCCAACAATGCCTAACCTAACATATCCAAACGTATTGTGACGCAACATAACGTGAAGGGACCAACATTGCTGGCTTCCCGGAGCCAAGCTGAGCATATTAGAGCACACTAGAACGCAAAAATCCACCCAATAGCACTGAATAGCACAAAAGTCGGAGTTGCTTATCCGTACCTAGCCAAACATAACATAAATGGACCGTACATAAAGAAACCACTAGTGCAGGCCTCCACAGTGACAAGCAGAATGTACTGGGGAACAGTAGAGAGCAGGAAGCCACTGCATTGCAGTTAATAGCACAAAAGCCGCAGATATCCCAGCATAAACTGACCTAACATAACCTAACCAAATGCAGCATATCCCAACATAACGTGCAGCGACCACTGCTCCTGGCCTCCGCATAGCCAAGCAGAATATATTCGAACACAGCAAATAACAGAAATACAACGAATGAGAGTGAATAGCACGAAAGTCAAAGCTATTCTAACATACACTTAGCCTAACCTAACCAAACCATACGTACCCTAACTAAGCCTAACGTACAGCGACCGTTGTTGATCGCATCCACCGAGTCGAGCAGAGTATAGTAGAGCAATGTAGACCGCTGAAATCAACCGAATAGCAGTTTATGTTTCAAAAGTCGAGGATAACCTGATCTACACTCGCCTAACCAAGCCCAACCAAACGTAGTATAAGTGAACATAAAGCCGCGACCGCTGCTGCTGGCATCCCGAGGGAGAAGTAGAATATAGTAGAGCAATGTAGAGCGCAGAAGCCTACCGAAAAGCATTGTATAGCACAAAAGACAAAGAAATCCTAACCAAGACTTCCTTACCCACCAGAACGAAACGTAGCATGACTCAACCTTACGTGCCGAGACCACCATTGCTAGCCACCCCCGAGACACGCAGAACATATCAGGGCTCAGTAGAGAGACGAATTCCACCGAATAGCGGTGAATGGCACAAAAATCCAAGCTATTCTATCCTAACATAGGCATAATTGTTATACGTAGGAGTAGCCTAATAAAACCTAACGCGCCGAGAACACTATATCTGGCTTCCCCAAGCCAAGCAGAAAATATTGGGGCGCAGTAGAGCGCAGATTTTGGAAGATAGCAGCTTATAGCACAGAAGCCTGTGCTATGCAATCGTAACCTCACCCAACGGGACGTAATCAAACGTGGCATAGCCCAACCTACCGTGCAGAGACCACTATTGCAGGCATCCACAAAGACAAGCAGAATGAACTTGAGAACTGTAGTGCGCAGGAATCCTCCGCATTGCTGTGCAAAGCGCAAAAGGAGGAGATATCCTAACACAACCTGACCTAGCTTAACCTAACCAAACGTAGCTTAGCTCAACATGACTTCCAGGGACCACTGCCTCTGGCCTCCCCATAGCCAAGCTGAATGTAGTACAGCACAGCAGACAACAGAAATAAACCAAATAAGATTGTATAGCACGAAAGTCGAAGCTATCCTCACAACACTTAACCTAACCTAACCTAACCCAATGTAACCTAACTCCGCCTGACGCACCAAGACCACTAATGCTCGCCTCCCAATCGTCGAGAGGAGTATAGTGGTGTAATGTAGAGAGCAGAAATCCGCCAAATAGCAGTGTGCAGTACAGAAGTCGAAGAAACCCTAACCAAACCTTCCTATCCTAAACTAACGAAACAAAACGCAACTCAAACCAACGTACCGAGACAACTACGACTGGCCGCCCCAGAGCCAAGCAGGGCATGTTATAGCACATTAGAGCACACAAATCCACGGAATACCTTTGTACAGCACACAACTCAAAGTAGCCTATCCTGACCAAGCCAAACGTGACAAACAAAAACGTAGTCTATATGAACCTAACTCTACGAGACCGCTATTGCTGACATCCACAAAGAAAATCAGAATGTACTAGAGCACAGTAGTGCGCAGGAACCCACCGCAATACGGTGAAGGGCACAAAAGCCATAGATATCCTGGCAAAGCCAGGCATAGCCAAACATACCAATACGTAGCGTAGCCCAGCATGAGGTGCCGCGACCACTGCTCCTGGCCTACCCAGAGCGAAGTAGAATGTACTAGTGCACAGCAGATGACAGAAATCCGACGGAATGCCGCCTACAACACGAAAGTCGTAGTAGCCTAACCTATCCATGCCAAACGCAACACTGCCACACGAAGCATAATTCAACCCAAAATGGCCTGACCACTATTGGTGTCCTCCACAGCGACGAGCAGAAGGTACTAGGGCACAGTAGAGATTAGACATCCGCCGTATTGCAGTGAATAGCACATAGGCCGTAGATATCCAATCCTAACCTTAGCAAACGTAACCTGACGGAACATAGCAAGTCTCATCGTGACTTGACGCGACCACTGCTCCTGGCAAACCCCAGAGCCATTCAGCACGTAGTACAGCGTAGTAGATCACAGAAACGCACGGAATGGCAGTGTAAAGCGCAAAGGTCAAAGTAGCCTATCCTAACCTATCCAAACGTAACGTATCCAACGTAACCTCAATCAACCTAACATGAGGAGACCACTATTGATGGCCTCCACAGAGATAAGCAGAATGTACTAGGGCACAGCAGAGCGCAGAAATCCATTGCATTGCAGAGAATAGCACAAAAGCCTTCGATATCCTAACATAACCTGGCCTAATCTAACATAATCTAACGCAGCATAACCCAGCATGACGTGCCACGTCCACTGCTCCTGGCCTCCACGGGGTAAGGTGGAGTGTAGTAGAGCATAGTAAGTCGAAGAAGACCACCGAACGGCAGTGTTAGTCACAAAAGTCAATGTAGCGTATCCTAACCAAGCCGAACGTGACTTGCCCAAAAGTAACATAACTAAACCTAACTTAACGAGACCACAATTTCTCGCCGCCACAGAGACAAGTGGAATGTACCAGAGCACATCATGGCGCAGAAGTCCACCGCGTTGGAGTGAATAGCACAAAAGTTGAAGAAATCCTAACACAACCTGATGTAACCTAACTGCACCGAACATAGCATATCTCAAAATAACGTGCCGCGGCCACTGCTCGAGGCTTCCCCTGATCCAAGTAGAGAGTAGCAGAGCATATTACGTCTCAGAAATCCACCGAATAAGTGTGCATAGTACGAAGGTCACAGCTAGCGTAACCAAATATAGAATAACCGAAACTAACCGAACATAACCTAATTCAAGATGACTTAACACGACCACTGCTACTGGCTACACGGGAGCCATGCAGAACGTTCTGGAACTCAGTGTGGCGCGGAAATCCACGGAATGTCATCGAATAGTACGGAAGTCTGACATATTCTCTCCTAACATAACCAAACTTGCCATGTGCAAACGTAGCCTAAATGAACCTAACCTGCTGAGAACACTATTGCTAGCCTCCAAAGGACCAAGCAGAGAAAATTAGAACGCAGTCGAGAGCAGATGTCGGAGGATATCTGTGTGTAGCACAGGCGTGTAAGCTATCCTGCCCTAAACTTGCCAAACGCAAAAGAACCAAACGTGGCAGAGCTCAACATAACGTGCCATGACCACAGTTGCCGGCCTCCACGGAATCGAGCAGAGCATACTAGGGAACGGCAGGGCGCAGAAGTCCATAGAATCGCAGTGTACAGCACAAAAGTCATATCCGCCCAGGCCTAACCCATGCTAACGTAATCTAGCCAAACGTAGCCTTCCTCAAGGAAACGTGCCGCGGACACAATGGTTCGCCTCCCCAGAGTCCAGCAGAGTTTAGTAGAGAAATGTAGAACACAGAAATCCAACGATTAACAGTGTATAGCGGAAAAGCCAAAGCTATCCTAACCAAACCTAACCTAACCAAGCCCAACAAAACGTAACTTAACTAAAACTAACGTGCCGCGATCGCTATTGCTCGCCTCCCAGGAGACGAGCACAGTGTAGTGGAGCAACAGAGAGCGCAGAAACCCACCGGATAGCAGTGTGGGTTACAATAGTCTGGGATACCCTAACCAAACCTGCCCTAACCTAACCTAACCAAACGAGGCGTAACTGGAAATAACGTGCCGCGACCACTTCTGCAGGCACCATCAAAGTCAAGCAGAATGGAGTACGGCACATTAGATCATAGAAGTCCACCGAATAACAGTGTATAGCACGAAAGCCGAAGCTAACATAACCAAACTTAGTACAACCTAGCATAACCAAGCATATCCTGACTCAACATAAAGTTCCCCGACCACTATCAATCGCCTCCACAGAGCCGAGGTGTGCATAGCATAGTAATGTAGAGCGCAGAAATCCACCGAATAGCAGTGTAAAGCGCAAAAGTCGGAGAAATGCTTACCAATCCTTCACAACTTACCCTAACGAAACGTAACATAACACTACGTAACCTGCCGCGATCACTATTACAGGACACCACAGAGCCAAGCAGAAGATATTACAGAGGAGTAGGACTCAGAAATCCACCGAATAGCATTGAATGGCACAGAAGTCTAAGCTGCTCTGTCCTAACATAGTCAAACTTGACATATGCATATGCAGCATGAGCAAACCTAACGCGCCGATACCACTCTAGCTGGCTTCCCCGGAGCCAAGCAGAAAATCGTAGGGCGCAGTAGAGCGCAGATGTCGGTGTATAGCAGTGTATAGCGCAACTATATAAACTATCCTAACGTAACATCAACAAACGAAACATAACCAAACGTGGCGTAGCTCAATCTTACGTGCGGAGACCACTATTGCTGGCCTCCCCAGAGACGAGCAGAGCTGCTAGAGGACAGTAGAGCGCAGAAATTTTTGGGATCGCAGTGCATAGCACAAAAGCCATATTTATCCAGGTGAACCCACGGTAACATAAGCTAACCAAACGCAGCCTACCGCAACGTAACGTGTCGCGGCCACAATTTGTTGCATTCCCGGGCCTAAGCATAATACAGTAGAGCAGCGTAGAGCGCAGGAACACCTATAATAGCAGTGTATAGCACGACAGACTATGTTAACCAGACCGAGCTTAACCTACCCTAATCCAACGGAAAGTAACCTAACACAAGCTAACACGACGATACCACCATTGCTGGCCTCCACAAAGACAAGCAAAATGTTCTAGAGCTCAGTAGTGCGCAGAAACCCAATGCAATGCAGTCAACAGCGCAAGAGTCAGCCATACCCTGGCATAACCTGACCTTACTTAACCAAACCAAAGGAAGTGTAACTAAGCATGACGTGACGGAACCATTATTTCTGGCCTCCCCATAGCCAAGCAGGACTAGCAGGAATGCACCTAATAGCAGACTATAGCACTAAACTAAGAGCTATCCTCTCTTAACCTAACCAATCGTCACATAACCAAGCGTAACCTCACTCAACCTAACGTGCCGCGACCACTATTGCTAGCGTCCCCAGACTGAAGCGGAACACCTTAGTGCGGAGTAGAACGCTGAAATCCAGGTAATCGCAGTGAATATCAAGAATGTCAGAGCTACCCAAGCCTAACCCAATCCGACCGAACAATACGAAACATAGCCTGACTCAAGCTATCGTGCCGAGACCGCCATTTTTGCACTCGCCAGAGACAGGCAGGACATACTAGAGCGCAGTAGAGCGCAGGAATCCACCAAATAGCAGTGTACAGCACAAAACATGAAGGTACATTTACAAAATCTATACAGACCCAACCTAACACAACGTATTCTAACATAACGTGACATACCGCGACCACAATTTCTGGCCTCCGCAGAGCCAAACAGGACAATCTGAAGCGCAGTAGGGCGCAGAAATCCGCCAAATAGCAGTATACAGCACAAAAGTTAAAGCTACCCCTGACAAACTTAGCACAAGTCAACGTTACCGAACGTAACCTGTCTGAACATAACGTGCCGCGGCTGCGATTGCTCGACTTCCCAGAGCCAAGCTGAAAATATTATAGCACAGTAGGGAGCAGATATCCACGTAGAAGTAGAATGTTGCACCAAAGTCAAAGCCATCCGCTCCTAATATAGCCAATCGTAACATACCAAAACGTAACCATTCTCAACGTAACGTCCCCGACCACTATAGCAGGCCAACCCAGAGCCAAGCAGAATACGTTAGTGGATAGTAGAACGCACAAATCCATAGAATCGCAGTGTATAACAGAACAGTCACAGCTACCCATGCCTAACCCAAACCATGAGAAAATAACCAAACATAGACTAAATCAACCTAACGTGCAGCGACCTCTATTGGAGCCATCTCCAGAGCCGAGCCGAAAATAGTAGAGCACAGTAGGGCGCAGAAAACCACCGAATAGCAGTGTACAGCACATAAGTTAAAGCTATACTGACAAAACTTAAACTCACGCAGCCTAACGGTTTGTACCACAACTCAACGTAACGTGCTGTGGGCACTATTGCTGGCCTTGCCGGAGCCAAGCTGAAAGTATTAGAGCACTGTAGGAAGCAGATGTCCATCAAATATCGGACTATAGCACTGGAGTCATAGCTACCCTCTCCTAGCCTAAAGAATCGTAACATAGCCAATCGTATCCTAACTAACACTATCGTGCAGCGACAGCCGTTACTGGCTTCCCCACAGCCAAGCAGAACACGTAAGAGCGCAGTAGGTTGCGGAGATCCACCGAATAGCAGTGTACAGCACAAAAGTTCAAGCAATCCTGATCAAACTTAACCTAACCCAACCTAACCGAACGTAGCCTGACGCAATAAAACGTGCCGAGATCACCATCCCCGGTCCTGCCGGAGCCAAGCTGAAAATATAAGAGCAGCGTAGGACGCAGATTCTCACATAGTAGCAGGCTATAGCACTAAAGGCGTAGATATCCTCTCCTAACATATCCTTACGTGCTGCGATCAATACTTCTGTCCTCCCAAGTGTCAAACAGGACGTAATAAAGCGCAGTAGAGCGCAGCAATCAGCAGAACATCAGTTTGCGGCACAAAAGTTAAAGTTCTCCTGACCAAACGTAGCCTGATCCAACCTACGTACGCGACTAATCATAACGTGCCGAGGCAACTATTGCTGGCATTGCCAGGGCCAAGCTGAAAATATTAGAGCAATCTATCGCGCAGGATTCCCCCTAATATCAGACTATAGCACTAGGGCCAAAGCTATTCTCTCCTAGTCTAACCAAACGTAACATAAACGTACGTAACCAACCTCAAGCTAACGTGACGCGAACAGAATTTCTTGCCTCCACAAAGCCAAGCAGAACACATTGGTGGAGAGCAGGACGCAGACATCCATGAACTCGCAGTGCATATTAGAAAAGTCAAAGCTGCCCAAATCTAACCCCAACCATAAGAGCATAACTAAACCTACCATGACACAACCTAACGTCACGAGACCGCTATTGATGCCCACCCCAGTGCCAATCCCGACATACTAGGGCATATTAGGCGCAGAAATCGTTCGAGTTGCAGCGTACAGCGCAAAAGTTAAAGCTTCCTTTACCAAACGTAGCATAACCCAACCTAAACGAACGTAGCATCACTCATGATAGCGCTCTGAGACCACTGTTGCTGACCACCCCAGGGCCAAGCTAAAAATACTAAAGCACTGTAAGGAGCAGATACCCACCTAAAAGCAGACTATAGCACTAAAGTTAAAGCTATCCTCCCCAATCCTAACCAACCGTAACATAACCAAACGCATCATAGCGCAGCCTGAGCCGAAACCGCCATTGTCACCCACCGCAGAACCAAGCAGGGCATACTAAAGCTCAGTAAAGAGCAGAAATCCACCGAATAGCAGTGCACATCACAATAGTTATAGCTAGCCTGAACTAGCTTATCCTGACCCAACCTAACCGAAAGTAACATTACACATCATGACGGGCCTAGACTACTATTGCAGGCCTTCCAAGAGCCAAGCTGAAAATGTTAGAGCACTATAGGGAGCAGAAATCCTACAAATAGCAGACTATATTACTATACTCAAAGCTATCCCCTTCTAACCTAACCTATCGTAACATAACCAAACGAAACGAAACACAACCTAACGTGCCGCGACTAC